>NC_064641.1:733120804-733423835 GCF_023864345.2 Schistocerca serialis cubense
ATCAGAAGATGATTTAAATGACGTAATTTTTCATGTGAGTGATATGCCTATCAGCATCCAACAGGCTAAGCAAACTGAAACGGCAATTCATCACTGTTGCTACTGCACTGCTGTTCATGCAATAGAAGATACAAGAAGTTAGAATATAGTCACGGGATTTTTAAGAGCTTGGATCATGCATATATAATTATCAGCAACTGTGCTACTAAGATAAAATTCGTAGTAGTCATTACACGTATTAGTAATGGAATATTTATTTAATGCTTATTTATTCTGACCATATTACGGCCCTACAGCCCTCTCTTACATCTGACCATGAGTAAAACATACCAAAAATATTACAAAATTCCCAATAAGAAAAATAACAGTAATAACCGACTCTGATAATAATAGTAATAGTAATAATATTAATAATAACAATAACCACAGCGACTGCATAGAACGATGGAAAAACACCTATAAATATCTAGGATGCAGACAAAAAATAGGAATAGATAATACAAATATTAAAGAAGTACTAAAAGATAAATACAAACAAAGACTAAAAAAAAATACTAAAAACAGAATTGACAGCAAGAAACAAGACAAAAGCTATAAATACTTATGCTATACCAATATTGGAGTAGTGAAATGGAGTAATACAGGCCTACAAGCACTCAATACACTTACACGATCACACTGCCACAAATATAGCATACATCACATACATTCAGCAACAGAAAGATTCACATTAAGCAGAAAGGAAGGAGGAAGGGGATTTATCGACATAAAAAACCTACATTGTGGACAGGTAGACAATTTAAGAAAATTCTTTGTCGAACGAGCAGAAACTAGCAAAATACACAAAGCAATCACTCATATAAATACATCGGCTACACCACTGCAATTTCATAACCACTTATACAATCCTTTAGATCACATAACATCAACAGATAAGACGAAAGTAAATTGGAAAAAGAAAACACTACATGGCAAGCACCAGAATCATCTAACACAGCCACACATCGATCAAGACGCATCCAACACATGGCTAAGAAAAGCAATATATACAGTGAGACGGAAGGATTCATGATTGCAATACAGGATCAAAAAATAAACACCAGATATTACAGCAAACATATTATTAAAGATCCCAATACCACAACAGATAAATGCAGACTTTGCGAACAACAAATAGAAACAGTAGATCACATCACAAGCGGATGTACAATACTAGCAAACACAGAGTACCCCAGAAGACATGACAATGTAGCAAAAATAATTCATCAACAACTTGCCATACAACATAAAATAATAAAACAACAAGTTCCCACATACAAGTATGCACCACAAAATGTACTGGAGAATCATGAATACAAATTATACTGGAACATAACCAATATAACAGATAAAACAACACCACATAACAAACCTGACATCATACTCACCAATAAAAAGGAGAAATTAACACAACTAATTCAAATATCCATACCCAATACAACAAATATACAGAAGAAAACAGGAGAAAAAATTGAAAAATACATCCAACTGGCTGAGGAAGTCAAGAACATATGGCATCAGGATAAAGTTGACATTATACCAATTATACTATCAACTAAAGGAGTCATACCACACAATATCCACCAGTACATCAATGCAATACAGCTACATCCAAACGTATATATACAACTACAAAAATTGTAATTTTTGGTACATGTTCAATTACCCGAAAGTTCCTAAATGCAATTTAACGTATACTGTACAGTTAAAAGGAAGTCACGCTTGATCAAGGTCCACGTCACTTTCCATTTTTAACCAGACATAACGTCTGAGAAAGGAAAGAAATAATAATAATAATAATAATAGCAACAATAATGTGTATTTAGGATGATGTAGATTAGCTTAGCACGTTTGAAGCCGTGTTCAAAAAGCTGAGTGGATAAAGAAAGTGGAGAAAGCTGAAATGTCCACTCACAGCCGATGTGTGTCGGGAGAGTAATGGGAAAGAGGCACTACATTAATAATGAGATGATAAGTTGCTAGGGCAGTCCGTGCGAGGGCGATAGCCACTTTGTACAGATGACTTAGTGGTCTTAGCAACTGCCTAATACACAGGAGACCTGGGTTCGTATCCTGATCCAGTACATATTTTGGACTTTCTCGATTGATTTACATCAGTATCCACTCGCAGCCAATGTCTGTAATTCATTTGTGTCTTAATTATAGTGGCTGCTGCATCAAAATTGTCTCTGTTCTTCCGGAGATGCTCGAAAGAACGGACACCACATATACAAAATGACAGTGATAGTGGCTGTCAGGAAGGAAGTGAATGTAAATAGAGAATCCTATCAACAAGGGGTAGGCAAAAGTTCTGAGGGAGAAGGACTGACGAGAATGAGCTGCACAGAATGGAGGAGAGATAGCTATTGTGATATAAGGTGCAGCATTAGCTGTCTATTGAGGATTTGAACTAATTTAATTTCTCTGATATTTTTGGTAGGTTGCTACGAAGTCGGGTTCCTGATACACAAAACGATTTAGGGAACATGCTTTGTAATGGTACAGAAGGAATTTCTGCTGCACTGGTCAGCATTAGAGTAACAGTTGAAGTCAAATAAGAAGAAGTGCAATGACTGAGAAGACGACATGGCAAACATAGAGCATGATAGTCAGTACACTTATTGACGTATATCTGTGGTAACTGTTGATAAGCTTCTGTGATATGGCCGAAAAAGCGTACGTCACAGATGCATCATATACAAGCACACATTGTCAGTTCCAGCATATGTGAACTCTCGTACGAAGGTACTTGGACAGAAGCATCGCCATCGCAAAGTGTGGGAATTATTAGTGTCTCTACGTGCTTCTCTCGAAAAATATTTCTGTCGTAAGTGAAGCGGCGGTAGCACCTCTTCTTGCAGACTGCAATTGTGTGTTCAGTTCGGTCTAAATGATTACCCAAAATTATCCTCAAGTTCTGTGAGGAAGAAGAAACGAGTTTTCAGGGCCATTTAGGATTAATGGTGGAAGAGATTCTCTGAACTGAGGGGTAATAAGTCTTTGGTGAACGACTAGTTATAGATTGGTTAAGTTTCAGACCTATGCTCTGTGCTATTGCTGTTTGGACAAATAAATCGGAATTTACATGCTCAGTTGCTGTGTACAGGTTTGTTGGACTTGCAGTCCCTGGACCATCATTAACATATAATGACAAGAGAAATGGACCCAATACTGATCCTTGTGGGACTCCTGATATTACATTTCTCTTTTGTGACGTTTCTGTTCGAATCAATACACACTGTTGGCGAGATGTAAGGTATGAGATGAACCACAGTACAGTGCCAAAACTTTGCTTAAATCCAAAAAGCACATATTAGTCTCCTGTTGTTTATCGATAGCTTGTTTCAACTCGTCTGTCACGTTATAAGAGCAGTCGTGATGGTGTGATTTTGCTGAAAATGGGATTAGTATTCATCTAAAAGTTTGATGTTAAATAATTAAAAAGCTATTTGTAGACTACGCGTTCTAAAGCTGTGGATAACACTGGTAGAATGCAAATGAGCCTGCAGGCTGAGGTCTGTCTGGCAGAGTCCTTCTTGGACAATGATTTTATGAATCCCTGATTTCAGGCTGTTGGAAAGAAGCTGGAGGCTATAGAATGATTAAAAATGGCTGTTATTTTGGTCAGAAGAGGGTCGACGAGAAGACTGATCATTTATGCTGTTATACTACGTGTTTGAAAAAGAACTCCCTAGTTTAAATGTGTCCTAGAATCTGTACAAAGTGACGTACACTATTCTAGTTTGTGGTGTTTGATTCATCAATTCTCCAAGTTTGGCTCCCCTGCAGTTGGCAGGTCTGCTTGTCCTTGAGACGGCACCAGTGTTGTTTTTTTCCTCTGTTCCATCAGTTCACTCCAGGCGTGCATGCAGTGCAGTGCAGAACAACTCAGCAACAATGTGTATTACGCAACAGAAAGCACAGTGTGTTATTTGGCTTGTGAAAACTGAGTCAGTTATAACACTGCAACGTAATTTTAGACGTCAGTATGATGGTGAACCACCTACAGCAAAAACTATCCGTCATTGGCTAAACTCTTTCAAGGAAACAGGCAGACCGAGAACTGCTGAAGATGTTGTTGTACAAATCCTGTTTTTCCAACAATATGGCGCCCCCACCTCTTGACAGTAACCATGTGCGTGCAGCTCTTGACAATCATTTTCCAGGTAGGTGAATAGGCAGGGCTGGCCCAATACTTTGGCCACCACGAAGCCCAGACTTAACCCCACTGAACTTTTTCTTTCGGAACCACATAAAAAATGTTGTGTACAGTGAAAAGATCAGAGACATCCGTCATTTACAGGAAAGAATCGTCGCGGCGGTTGGGACAGCTACACCTGAAATGTTGGTGAATACGTGGCGAGAACTGGAATACCGTCTGGACGTTTGCAGGGTAACAAATGGATCCCACGTTGACGTATACTAACATATAACAAAACTTGAATCAATTCTCTTTCGTGATATGTGCTTATTGATGTAATTTTTCAATAATTTTTCCATTAAATTTATAATAAAATTATAAACAGCCGACCAGTTGCAATGGATAAAAAATTCTTTACCTAGGTTTCAACAAATTTAAATTTGTCTTCTTCAGAAGGTGGCCTAAGGACAATGAACATCATAGCTTACATTAGAAAGGTATGAAACTTAAGTCAAGAATAGATTTTAACACAAATAAGAGAGCTCTTGCATTACAAAAATATGAGAACGACGACTGGTACTTACAATTTTACATTAGTATGGACTGATGTATCACCGCCGTTTTTACAAATGTCTGCGTAGATCCATTTGTCAAAATTAAAATATAGCCCTAAAAATAGGGTTTGTCACGTAAATATAAATTAGTACATGGATATTGCAGAGCTCACAACCAACTGAGTGTAATCGGCCAGCGTAGCGGCCAGTCCATACTAATGTAAAATTGTAAGTACCAGTCGTCGTTCTCATATTTTTGTAATGCAAGAGCTCTCTTATTTGTGTTAAAATCTATTCTTGACTTAAGTCTCATACCTTTCTAATGTAAGCTATGATGTTCATTGTCTTTAGGCCACCTTCTGAAGAAGACAAATTTAAATTTGTTGAAACCTAGGTAAAGAATTCTTTATCCATTGCAACTGGTCGGCTGTTTATAATTTTATTACGTGGAACCGTTGCTGTTGTGCAGCTATGTTTAAAAAAAAAATTAAATTTATACTTAGAACTAGGGAGCTCTTTTTCAAACACTCTTTATTATCGTGCCCTACTGCTGCCGAACGAATCTGCACAATTGACTTCTGTACCGTGTTAGGGCTTACCCGCTGCAGAAATAATTTTTCGCTTGTACCAGTCACTAATACTTTAAGGAAATCGATGGTTTACGACCTGGTGCGTTGGTCAAGTAAGGATATCGGTGTGGCGAAATACTCATTTATATCCTCAGTAAGAACTATAGATTCGACTAAAGATTTGGGTTTGCTTGTTTCTAGACATCACAATTATTCCACAGGGTGGCAGATCTGTGAAATTCCTCAGTTAGCTAGTGAGAATACCTGAACTTCACATTCCTTATGGGTTGACTATCTTGATTACGTAGTTGCTTGTAGGTTAGATGATTGTTATCAAAGCTCGTGTACCATCTGTATGTCTTGTATTCTGAGTCTCTGACACTCATAGGGTGTTTGAGGTGGTCTGTAAACCATGCTGCAGGTTTTCCCCTTAGTCTTAATGTTTGTCGAGAAGCGTGTTTGTCGTATAAATTATTGCGTCTCTTTGTGATGTTGGAAACTTCATTATTTATTTCGAAGTTATTTCCTGCCGTTGTCTGTCAAGAAATATCACTGGCGTTAGCTATAAGCTCAGAGATATTCACGCGTTTAAAATCTCTAAAAGTCGCCACTTGCGGTTTGTTCTTTGGGTTCTGCAACGGGCAAGTTATCAAGAGCACACAAACCAGGTACAGAAATCTGAGCGGTGCAAGTACTCTATCTGGAAATTTGGTTGTGAATATGAAAATAAACGTACGACCGTCAGCTGTATGGTGAGCAGGCCCAAGTGGAACCAGTGCAGGGTTTGAGCAGGAAAATGTTTGCGTGAAGTTTGATACAGAAGGGCTGCTGTTTAGCAAATTTATGTTGGTATCTCCAGTTACAATTACATGTTCATACAAAGACTCCAAACATGAGAGCGCAGATTCAAAGCTAGAGGGCTGTCCAACTGTAGGTGGATTGAGTATTGCACGGGTGAGACACTTTCTGTTGTGCGGTTTAATCTCAATGAGCACATATTCAGGCTGCTTGTCTCCTTTTTTAGATGTGAGCACCACCATGGGGAACAAATCTGCGCGTAGGTATTCTGCCATACTGCCCAATCCTCTATTACATCTATCACGTCTCATAAAACTCTAAAGGTTAAGACTCACAGAACTTGAACGAGTACACATCTTCAGCCATGTCTCCGATAGAAATGTGATATGATACCTGAGGTCCTAAAATATGCAGTGGAACTCAGTGAGGTGGTCGATAAGGACAGCACATTTGTGTAAGCGAGCTGTAGAGTAGAGCTATCAGGAGTTGTTTCCGCTATTAGGCGGCAGGTAGGAGGGATAGCTGCCCGAGAGTCATTCATAACCCATAGCCTTGCGGAATGTGACGGGCAGCGGAGAAGGAAGGTGCACGGTTCATTAAAATACAGGTAGGAAGCGGGAGAAAGAAACCAGAGGAGTGGAAAGCTGAAGATCAGGTGCACTTATCTAGCACAGAGCGTGAAAGTTCAAGATCAGGTATACTTGTCTGGCACAGAGCATGAAGGTTGAAGTTTCGTAAGTTTTGTAGAGATCGATAAAACAGCGTCACGATGAGCAGTATGTGTGATGAGAGACAATGGTAATAAAAGGGTGATTATACTGAAAATAATAATGATAAAGGAAACAGTAAGAGTAACAGAGAAAGCGTATGCCTGAGATTATGTCACTAATGAATAAAATGATTACAATGAAATGATAAAAATGGTGGGACACCGATGTGTAAGTATAGAGATAGTGGTAGTATCGCGTACAAATGATATGAAACGGTAATTTATTGGCGGAGCTGTAATTTGTACTCAGGTGATTCATGTAAAAACGGGTCCTACATGATTATGGCCACAGACTTGAATGCGGAATAGTAGTTGGAACTAGAAGCATGGGACATTCTATTTCGGAACTCGTTTGGGAATTCAATATTCCGAGATCGACGGTGTCAAGAGTGTGCCGAGAATACGAAATTTCAGGCATCATCTCTCGCCACGTACAACGCAGTGACCGACGGCCTTCACTTAACGACTGAGCAGCGGCGTTTTAGCGAAACTGTCAGTGCTAACAGACAAGCAACACTGCGTTAAATAAGCGCACAAACGAATGTAGGACGTACGGCGAACGTATCCGTTACGACAGTGTGGCGATATTTGACGTTCATGGACTCTGGCGTCAGGCGACCGAAGCGAGTGCCTTTGCTAACAGCACGGAAACACCTGCACCGCCCCTGGGCTGGTGACCATATTGGTTGGGCCCCAGGTGACTGAGAAACAGTGACCTGGTCATATGAGTCCAGATTTCAGTTGATAAAAGCAGATGGTAGGTATTAGAACAAGTAAGTCATCCTCAAAAAGAAAACAGCAAGAACTACTACGCTCAACACCTCACGCGCTGAAGTTAACCCAAAAAAAAAACGTTTTTATATTCCTTTCGTAGGACCCATTTCCTATCAGATTCAGCGCATGCTTCGCAACAATACAACTGCAATGTTGCCTCCTCTACTAACAACAATCTTCATTCATAATTTGAAATCCATTCGCTCCCCTACACAAAGTTCTGGCGTTTTTAAGATCATCTGCGATACCTGCTCCTTCTATTATATAGGGCAAACTGGACGTGCTTTCACCATCAGATATAAAGAACATCTTTCGAGAAAAATCGGCACCAATCCCCTAAATTCATCCTTTGCCGATCATCTCTTAATTAATGGACACATGCCTAAAGCCACTGGCGATAGCAATATTCTGCATACCGAAAAGAAGGGGCGTAGGTTAGACGTTTTAGAGGAATTGGAGATTTTCAAACATCTATCTCGTCATGATGGGCTCATTCTCAACGAACAGCTGCAGCTCCGAAATAAAAACTTTTTCGACTGTATAAAGCAGTTGCTTGATCTTTGATTCAAATTTCCTCATGCAATTTGCCGAAATGTTGTTTTCCTGTTACGCCTTTGCTGTTTTCTTGTATGTCATAACTGACGTTTTTTACGTCACAAAATGTATATCTGTTTAAAGCAGATAAATATATAACTTCATCTTATTATTATTAGTGCTTACGTTATGCCTGAATCAGCATCATTACAATTTCATTTGTCTAATTTTGAATGCACAGTAGCGTAGTTGTTTCTGCGCCTACTAGATGGCGCTCGTAGCAACACCATGTTCACTTGCCCACACTTCCTAACGTGGGCACCTCAGTTTTGTTGCAACCCGTGTTCACTCCGGTACGAGCAGCCCTTAGCGGCTCGCCATCTTATCTTATTTACAACTTTTCATGACGTCGCCTTGCCGGCTTAGATTTTTTTAGAATGTGCCTTGTAAATACTGCATCTCTTTCCAGTCAGTACACACTTTACTTTATTAATCTCTTATATACCGATTATGTTTTAGAACAGTTAGTTTAATACTGAAGACGACGCTCATAGTAGCGTCGAAACCTGGTCAATTTTGACTTAATATTTGTGACCGAGGGCTTATTTGTTCTAATATAATTCTGACACGGTCACCGAACCTTAGCAGCTATGTTCACAGTTTTGCAGTTGATAGGGTTCGAGTGTGGTGCAGCCACACGAAGCCATGGACCCAAATTATCAAGAAGGCACTATGCAAGCTGGTGGTACTCCCATAATGGTTTGGGCTGTATTTACATGGACTGAACCGATCATTGACTGGAAGTAGTTGTGTTTGGCTACTTGAAGACGATTAGAGGAGACATGTCACGGATTGCGCGGCCCCTCCCGCCGGGGTTCGAGTCCTCCATTGGGCGTGGGTGTGTGTGTTGTTCTTAGCATAAGTTAGTTTAAGTAGTGTATAAGTCCAGGGAGCGATGATCTCAGCAGTTTGGTCGCTTAGGGATTCACACACATTGGAACATTTGAACCACTTGCAGCTATTCATATATTTCATGTTCCCAAACAAAAATGTGAAAATTACCGAACTATCAGTTTAATAAGCCACAGATGCAAAATACTAACGCAAATTCTTTACAGACGAATGGAAAAACTGATAGAAGCCGACCTCGGGGAAGATCAGTTTGGATTCCGTAGAAATGTTGGAACACGTGAGGCAATACTAACCCTACGACTTATCTTAGAAGAAAGATTAAGGAAAGGCAAACCTACGTTTCTAGCATTTGTAGACTTGGAGAAAGCTTTTGACAATGTTGATTCGAATACTCTCTTTCAAATTCTGAAGGTGGCAGGGGTAAAATACAGGGAGCGAAAGGCTATTTACAATTTGTACAGAAAGCAGATGGCAGTTATAAGAGTCGAGGGGTATGAAAGGGAAGCAGTGGTTGGGAAGGGAGTGAGGCAGCGTTGTAGCCTATCCCAGATGTTATTCAATCTATATATTGAGCAAGCAATAAAGGAAACAAAAGAAAAGTTCGGAGTAGGTATTAAAATCCATGGAGAAGAAATAAAACCTTTGAGGTTCGCCGATGACATTGTAATTCAGTCAGAGACAGCAAAAGAC
This sequence comes from Schistocerca serialis cubense, assembly GCF_023864345.2. Taxonomy (NCBI): domain Eukaryota; kingdom Metazoa; phylum Arthropoda; class Insecta; order Orthoptera; family Acrididae; genus Schistocerca; species Schistocerca serialis. The sequence goes on from NC_064641.1 coordinate 733,130,585, forward strand.
TTGGAAAAGCAGTTGAACAGAATGGACAGTGTCTTGATAGGAGGGTATAAGATGAACATCAACAAAAGCAAAACAAGGATAATGGAATGTAGTCGAATTAAGTCGGGTGATGCTGAGGGAATTAGATTAGGAAATGAGACACTTAAAGTACGAGGTGCATTCAAGTTCTAAGGCCTCCGATTTTTTTTCTAATCAACTACTCACCCGAAATCGATGAAACTGGCGTTACTTCTCGACGTAATCGCCCTGCAGACGTACACATTTTTCAAAACGCTGACGCCATGATTCCATGGCAGCGGCGAAGGCTTCTTTAGGAGTCTGTTTTGACCACTGGAAAATCGCTGAGGCAATAGCAGCACGGCTGGTGAATGTGCGGCCACGGAGAGTGTCTTTCATTGTTGGAAAATGCCAAAAGTCACTAGGAGCCAGGTCAGGTGAGTAGGGAGCATGAGGAATCACTTCAAAGTTGTTATCACGAAGAAACTGTTGCGTAACGTTAGCTCGATGTGCGGGTGCGTTGTCTTGGTGAAACAGCACACGTGCAGCCCTTCCCGGACGTTTTTGTTGCAGTGGAGGAAGGAATTTGTTCTTCAAAACATTTTCGTAGGATGCACCTGTTACCGTAGTGCCCTTTGGAACGCAATGGGTAAGGATTACGCCCTCGCTGTCACAGAACATGGACACCATCATTTTTTCAGCACTGGCAGTTACCCGAAATTTTTTTGGTGGCGGTGAATCTGTGTGCTTCCATTGAGCTGACTGGCGCTTTGTTTCTGGATTGAAAAATGGCATCCACGTCTCATCCATTGTCACAATCGACGAAAAGAAAGTCCCATTCATGCTGTCGTTGCGCGTCAACGTTGCTTGGCAACATGCCACACGGGCAGCCATGTGGTCGTCCGTCAGCATTTGTGGCACCCACCTGGATGACACTTTTCGCATTTTCAGGTCGTCATGCAGGATTGTGTGCACAGAACCCACAGAAATGCCAACTCTGGAGGCGATCTGTTCAACAGTCATTCGGCGATCCCCCAAAACAATTCTCTCCACTTTCTCGATCATGTCGTCAGACCGGCTTGTGCGAGCCGGAGGTTGTTTCGGTTTGTTGTCACACGATGTTCTGCCTTCGTTAAACTGTCGCACCCACGAACGCACTTTCGACACATTCATAACTCCATCACCACATGTCTCCTTCAACTGTCGATGAATTTGAATTGGTTTCACACCACGCAGACTCAGAAAACGAATGATTGCGCGCTGTTCAAGTAAGGAAAACGTCGCCATTTTAAGTATTTAAAACAGTTCTCATTCTCGCCGCTGGCGGTAAAATTCCATCTGCCATACGGTGCTGCCATCTCTGGGACGTATTGACAATGAACGCGGCCTCATTTTAAAACAATGCGCATGTTCCTATCTCTTTCCAGTCCGGAGAAAAAAAATCAGAGGCTTTAGAACTTGAATGCACCTCGTAGTAAAGGAGTTTTGCTGTTTGGGGAGCAAAATAACTGATTATGGTCGAAGTAGAGAGGATATAAAATGTAGACTGGCAATGGCAAGAAAAGCGTTTCTGAAGAAGAGAAATTTGTTAACATCGAGTATAGATTTAAGTGCCAGGAAGTCGTTTCTGAAACCATTTGTATTGAGTGTAGCCATGTATGGAAGTGAAACATGGACGATAAATAGTTTGGACAAGAAGAGAATAGAAGCTTTCGAAATGTGGTGCTACAGAAGAATGCTGAAGATTAGATGGGTAGATCACATAACTAATGAGGAGGTACTGAACAGAATTGGAGAGAAGAGAAATTTGTGGCACAACTTGACTAGGAGAAGGGATCAGTTGGTGGGGCACATTCTGAGGCATCAAGGGATCACCAGTTTAGTATTGGAGGGTAGCGTGGAGGGTAAAAATCGTAGAGGGAGACCAAGAGATGAATACACTAAGCAGATTCAGAAGGATGTAGGCTGCAGTAGGTACTGGGAGATGAAGAAGCTTGCACAGGATAGAGTAGCGTGGAGAGCTGCATCAAACCAGTCTCAGGACTGAAGACCACAACAACAACAAACAAAAATGGAATTTTTATGGATGATAATGGGCCACACCACTTGGCTACAGTTGTTCGAGATTGGTTTGAAGAACATTCTGGACAATTCGACTGAGTGATTTGGCCACCCACATCGCCCAAAATGAATCCCATGGAATACTTATCGAATATAGTCAGGATGTCAGTTCATGCACGAAATCTTGCACTGGCAACACTTTTGCAGTTATGGACGGCTTTAGAGGCGGTGTGCCTAAATATTTCTGCAGCGGACGTACAAGAACTTGCTGAGTCCATGCCACGTTGAGGCGCTACACTACGTCGGGTGACACGATATCAAGAGGTACCCCATGACTTTTGTCGCTTCATTGGTTTTGGCAATAAATTAATCATCCGAATCAAAATCCCGAGAGACTAGTGAAGTAGTAGTGAAATAAAGATCATATTGATACTGTAAATAATGAATATGGACAATAACTAGTGCTAAAAGTAAACCTGAGAAAATAATTGACGATAACAGGATACCGGTTTCAAGGAAAAATTATACAAAATGAAATGTTTCTTTACAAAAGATCACTTTGGCCTTGCACAACTTAAGCTTCTAAGATCGGTAAAGTTACTCGCGGAATGCTTTGCCGTAGCTATCTTTGCGATTATCCATCCATCCCTCGTCCATACATTCTGTATTCTGCACGCAGAACTGAAATGGCTCAAATGGCTCTGAGCACTATGGGACTTAACATCTATGGTCATCAGTCCCCTAGTACTTAGAACTACTTAAACCTAACCAACTTAAGGACATCACACAACACCCAGTCATCACGAGGCAGAGAAAATCCCTGACCCCGCCGGGAATCGAACCCCGGAACCCGGGCGCGGGAAGCGAGAACGCTACCGCACGACCACGAGCTGCGGACACCCAGAACTGAGTGATTGCGCTGTTTAATGCTCTCATTCCTTCACATGTTAGGTCTTCACGTTTGGTCACTCTTTTTTTTTCTTGAATCTGGGTTCTGCATCCTGCTCTGTGGCTCCTATCAATGCAAAATTGTGAGACTTGTTCACACAATTTTTCACCGGTGACTTTGAAGAATAGACTAGTGGCCATTAAAATTGCTACACCACGAAGATTACGTGCTACAGACGCGAAATTTAACCGACAGGAAGAAGATGCTGTGATATGCAAATTATTAGCTTTTCAGAGCATTCACACAAGATTGGCGCCGGTGGCGACATCTACAACGTGCTGACATGAGGAAAGTTTCCAACCGATTTCTCATACACAAACAGCAGTTGACCGGCGTTGCCTGGTGAAACGTTGTTGTGATGCCTCGTGTAAGCAGGGGAAATGCTTGCCATCACGTTTCCGACTTTGATAAATTTCGGATTGTAACCTATCGCGATTGTTGTTTATCGTATCGACATTGCTGCTCCCGTTGGTCGAGATCCAATGACTGTTAGCAGAATATGGAATCGGTGGGTTCAGGAGGGTAATACGGAACGCTGTGCTGGATCCCAACGGCCTCGTATCACAAGCAGTCGACAGGCATCTTATCCGCATGGCTGTAACGGATCGTGCAGCCACGTCTCGATCCCTGAGTCAACAGATGAGGATGTTTGCAAGACAAAACCATCTGCACGAACAGTTCGACGACGTTTGCAGCTGCTCGGAAACCGTGGCTGCGGTTACCCTTGACGCTGCATCACAGACTGGAGCGCCTGCCATGGTGTACTCAACGACGAACCTTTGTGCACGAATGGCGAAACGTCATTTTTTCGAATGAATCCAAATTCTGTTTACAAAATCATGATGGTCGCATCAGTGTTTGGCGACATCTCGGTGAACGCATATTGGAAGCGTTTATTCGTCATCGCCATATTGGCGTATCACCCAGCGTAGAGGTATGGGGTGCCATTGGTTACACGTCTCGGTCACCTCTTGTTTGCAGTGACAGCACTTTGAACAGTGGATGTGTTACGACCCGTGGCTCTACCCTTCATTTGATTTCTGCGAAACCCTACTTTTCAGCAGGATAATGCACGACCGCATGTTGAAGGTCCTGTACGGGCCTCTCAGGATACAGAAAATGTTCGACTGCTGCCCTGGCCAGCACATTCTCCAGATCTCTCACCAATTGAAGAGGTCTGGTCAATGGTGGCCGAGCAACTGGCTCGTCACAACACGCCAGTCACTACTCTTTATGAACTGTGGTATCGTGTTGAAGCTGCATGGGCAGCTGTGCCTGTACACGCCATCCAAGCTCTGTTTGACTCAATGCCCAGGCGTATCAAGGCCGTTATTAATTACGGCCAGAGGTGGTTGTTCTGGGTACTGATTTCTCGGGATCTATGCACCCAAATTGCGTGAAAATGTAATCACATGTCAGTTCTAGTATAATATATTTGTCCAATGAATACCGTTTTATCATATGCATTTCTTCTTGGTGTACCAATTTTAAACGTCAGTAGTGGACTACTTCTGTATTTTCCTCATGTTAATATGATGCTGACTGCATGGTAAGTACAGCAAATGTTATTCAAATTGCATAAAAAGAGCTTTGCAGGTTATGTACGCAGATATGAATGTAACTAATGGTGCGTCTCCTGGACGCGTGATGTTACAGGATACCCGCCAGTTTGCTGAGCGTCTCAGTGGGCAGCGTGCACATCTCGTCAGGAACGAGGGTGCCTGTGTCCGCAGTCTTTGTCCACTCCGAATACAACCGCACAACAAACCAGAACGATATCGCTGTTGTCAGGGTACGTTTTTGCTGGCCTGTCTCATTACTCTTAACACACCAGTCATGTGTACCGTTTCATCTATCTTGAAAGTTATTCGGTCACATCATTGCCAATTGTTCAACTCTCCCGCTAGCAACTTTTTTCACGGACATGTTATGTATGAAACTGCAGTCTAACCTGGAGTAGGCATGTCACCTTAAACAGCACAGACGTCTATTTTAGAATCAATGGAACTCCATTTGGAAAGTTGTCACCATTTCGAAAATCCTTGTAAGCATGGGGTAAGTGGATGAGGTGGAGAAGATAATATTTTATCTTATCTTAGAAGAACTGAAGTTCTTTGTAGTTTTCTGAACATGAAACTTTCAGTATTATTCAATCTGAAGTACGCCTTCTTTACTTAGAATATGATCTAGGTTCTCAATGCCTCTTCAGAGAAATAGATACTTTCAAAGGTTGTAAGCCAGATTACTAATATTTTCCCTACGTATGCAAAGATTACTTAGGCGAAATCACGTGGATACAGTGACAATGATATCATCCAGATAGTTGTCATGTAGGGCACAGGTAGGTGAGCTGATGAAAAATTGCTTACAATAACGAATGTCAATAATTTAACAGTAAAGGCGAAAGGCCATTTTTTAGCGCTGCTATACGGTGTAAGTCTTCATCGAGTGGAATTTGTTAAGTACGAGGACTGATCAACAATGACTGAGACTGATTTATTTCGCAGATATTTATCACTGCATTTCAATGTTTGCATGCTATTTTTCAGAGTCCTCCCCTCCTACTTGAAGCGTCTTTTTATAGCGGCTCTGACAGTCGTCAAACACATACTGCAGGCCATTCTTCGTTGTCTCCTTGGGAATCGCCTCACTTTTCTTGAGCCCTGCGTCAATGTTCTTAAATCGAATGTCCTGAAGCTTTGGCTTTATTGATTGGAATAACATCACGGGGTGCGAGATCGGTGCTGTAAGATGGATGCGGTACTCAGGTATTGTTGAACTGACTGCATTGTGAAGTCGCCACTCTGTCTGAGATAGTTCTGATCGTTTCTGTGCAATGTGTTTCCTCTATTTAGCGCATATTGACGTGTAGTATGCTGGTGTAACAGTAGTGTGAGAGGGATCTGCATGCTAGCAAATCATTCTACGACAGTCAAAAAATGTGATCATCACTTACCCTGCAGAGGGAACAACTGTCGCCCTTTTTGGTATTGGAGAACCTAGCGATTTCCACACTGTGCCGGTTCGTTTCCCTTCAAAATCATGCAGTCATGACTTATCACCAGTGATAATCGATTCCAAAAATATATCTCCTCCATCAGCAAAGAGAGACAGAACCTCACGGCTTGTTTCCATTCACACAGCCTGTTGTTCAGCAGTCATCAAACACGGCACCCACCGGGCACAAATATCGGTCATATGGAAATGATCATGCATAATCATAAAAAACTGCCATATAAAATCCTCAATAGTTCATTGAGTTTGCGTAAAGTTATCCGCCGATTCTCACGGAGAATGAGAGCAGCTGTGTTCATGTCGACATCAGTCTCAGCAGAAGCTGAAACATCAAGCCCATCTTGCTTGACACAAACAATTCGATCTTCTTTGAAGTCCTTGAATCACGTAGACACTATTGCACGAAGGAACATTGCATAGCACTACTTCCACTGTCCGAGTGATACAGAGTTGTGCGTAATACGTTATTGCATCGTATTTATTGATAACATAGGCACTGCTATTTCGTACATATGTCATACGATGGCTTTCTATCATTGTGTCACAATAAAGCATCAGTTCACTTTCACTCTTGGAGTAGTGCAGTGCATGCGCGTAATTCGTTATTGGGCACTGCCGGAAACTAGAGCCGGCTGGAGTGGTCGAGCGGTTCTAGGCCCTTCAGTCTGGAACCGCTCGACCGCTACGGTAGCAGGTTCGAATCCTGCCTCGGACATGGATGTGTGTGATGTCCTTAGGTTAGTTAGGTTTAAGTAGTTGTAGGGGACTGATGACCTCGGATGTTAAGTCCCATAGTGCTCAGAACCATTTGAACTATTTGAACCGGAAACCAGTTGCAACTGGAAAAGAATGCGTACTGCCTTTGTTGGCAGCCAACTCTGTTTCAGAGACTGGCGGAATGTTACTTGATACCACGTAATTATACGTTTGTGACTATTACAGCGCTATCTATCACAAAGCGAAAACAAGTGGTCCAACAAAATTTTCATATTTTTTTACGTAATACACGAATATGTAATAAAATGGGGGTTGCTATTAAAAAAAAAAAAACGCAGTTGATATCCGTTTGACCTATTGCAGCGCCATCTAGCGGGCCAACCATAGCGGCATCTGGTTTCCCCATTCAAGCTAGACTAGTTTCGTTCTTTGTAGTTTTTCGTTTGACGCTTACTTCGTGAGATATTTGGCCCGGTCACGATCAATGGACCACGAGATATATATATATATATATATATATATATATATATATATAGAGAGAGAGAGAGAGAGAGAGAGAGAGAGAGAATGGATAATAGTGGTATATGATTGGCAAGTATGCATGAGGCGCTTATGCCATCCGTCAACACCTTTATGCTCCAGTCATACTGTGCCTTGTGTTCTTTTAATCGTCGCAGTGTGTGGCTTTTTGTGTGTGCTACTTTTAAACAGTTTTTTATCTCCATTTTACAGTCACCCCGTTTTTTGTCTATTGCCTTCCATGATGTTCCCCGTTTTTTATATCTATGTTCCCCTTCTTCTCTCCTTTGCTGTTTTTAAATGTCTTCTATTGTTTTGTTCTATGTCTTTCGGCTGAAGAGCTGCGCATATGCTGCTGCCAGCCCGCCCCGATGGGGAATTGAAATACAATAAAGAAAAAAGAATGAGGCGCTGTTGTAGATTGTTGAAACGCTTTCTATACCCATTAAGTGGCATTACTTGACTTTACATGATCTAGAATAATCTACACCCATGCAGCAAGTTGTTTCCGTCAAAGACAGATGGCGATTTAAATTTTCACAACAGTTTTTGTAGGTTAAATTTTGACTGAAGGTGACTGACCTATTCTAATTAGGACGGTACTCTGATTTACATACTTATAAATGACAATCGAGAGCCCTACTAGATCCATTGTCGACTGTACAAGTAGAGCTGAGGTTGACTTGTTGATGGTAGTGTTCCCGTCAAATAAAGACGCATCAGTGGACAATGGTAGTTGAATTGCAAATCTGCCCTGTGGAAACCCACAAATAATTTCTTTCTACAGCAAACAGGGAAGACCGCACAGAGCACATTCACGCAGAGCACTTTTCTCGGGAACCGTTCTTGCTAGAGCGCTACCGACACTGTAAGATTAGTACTGCTGTCTACTGAGGGCTATTACAAATTTTACAGAAGCAGTTGAATGAACATCTTAGTGCGATGAACATATTTGTGCTTTTATGCATAGTTAATAAATTTTCTTACTCTAATACCGAAGCTCCTTGGAAGCATACCTTTTAGAGCTGTATAAATAAATATATGTTCGTTTACAGGAGATTATTCTGCAGCATGACCCAAAAGTCCGTTAACATTTGAAAATTCAGTACTCCACGGAATAATGTAGGTAGCGAGGTAAAAACTGACACACATGCCTGAAATGACATGGGGTTTTTTTGAAACCAAAAAAGTGTACAAAATTATCATCAGATGACGCTTCATATGATACAAAAGCAATAATTAGCATAACAAATGATTTTTAGCAAAGACAATGATCTTTGTAACAAATGCTCAACATGTCGACAGTCATTCATCAACAATACCTCTAGTCGAGGGACAATGTTACGAACAGCATTGTACAGAATATAAGTAGGTATGCTAAGACATTGCCATCGAATGTTGTCTTTTAGCATACCTAAGAGGTCGAAGATCGCGCTAGACTTGCGACTCCAGGTAACCCCACTACCTGGGGACCTGGGAGGCCAACCAGGACGTGGTAGCTCACCGAACGATGTACGCAAGACACCTTTAACACGTGTATCAGTACAGGATGGAGTGTTATCCTGCATAAAAGTCGTACCTCCCAGCAGGTGTTAATCAGCCATTCTGGGGATGATATGACCCCCTCTCCCCCCTGCAGCTGATTTTACACACGATTCTCATGCTGCGTCATTGGCGTGTTGCTGTCCAGCGCCATCTGTTGGCCAGTTTTAGCACTCGGTTTCGGTTGCAATAAAATCCCACGTTTACTTGAGGAAGATTTGTCAATTCTTAGATCTGTACCTCCGTTATTATGTGAATTAGTGCATTTTCAGAAGTTAAACGACTTTTGGTTCACCCAGTACTTTACAAAGTACATTTGTATAATCTGAAAGCCTAAAAGTTACCAGTGTAGTTTTAAAACTATTTCAAACAAGAGTATGGTGGAAGTTTGCCTAATTGTATTGGGACACGTTTATGTACCTTTTTGCATTGCCATCCTAACTGAAATTCCAAGAAGGGAAGTTCAAGACAACGGCAGTTATAAACGCAGTCTAAAAAAAAATAAAGACACACGAGAATAAATGGTAGAAATTGTTATTTCAACCTAATGAATCTCAATCAGAGAGAATTAATTCTATGAGAGCAAGGAATGATGATGACAAGAAATTGGTAAAAGCAATGACGAGAAAAAATGTGGACAGGCTTACCTGTGATGTCATCATTAGTGTTCATCCCAAAGGCAGGTTTTCACGCGTTGACTCTCCATGCTCTCCAGTCCTCTGCCATCCTCTTGAAGTCTGTGTAATTTCCATTTCCCTTTACGTAGTCTATCTCATCACTCCCTTCTCACAAACTAATCATTCCAAAGCGTCTATTGGCAAGCATTCCTGCCTCAACAAGTGCCCCTTCCAGTTCTTCCTTTCTCTTAAAACCTGTAGCAGTCTGATGAAAATGCTGAAAATTGCCTTTGTAGTTTCATGTTCACAAGAAACAGAACACATTGAACTACTAGAGATAGGACATTCATATTCACTTGACATGCACACTAGTATGTTCTGCAGAAATAATTAGCATTTTGGTCACCTCGGTTCAGCATGTGTCCTGTGGCACAGAGTCGGCCATGGGCCATGCTAGCTTGTTCCATGCATGGGGGCATCGACGCGAATGGCTTCCTGTGGTATAGCCATCCATGCTGCATTCACCTGGTTCCAAAGTTTGTCAGTGGTGGTTCGCAAGGGGTCACAGTGCTGCACCCATTATTTCACCATATCCCACACATTTCCGATTGGCGACAAGTCTGGTGATCTGGCGGGCCAGGGCAAAAGGCAGACATCCTGTGACACAAAGGAGGCACGTGTTCGTGCGGCAACATGTGGTCGTGCATTGAGTTGGTGAGAAATGGCGTCTGGGGTGTTGTGCAGGAAGAGATGGCTACAGGTCGCAGTATGTCATTCACGTATGTCACACTGGTCATAGTGTCCTGGACATGAACCAACTGTGATTTGTGGTTGCACCAAACAGAACCCCACACCATAGGGCTTTGAGCTGGTGCTATATGTCTTGCGCGAAGGCAATCACTGGGATGCCGCTCCCCCAGTCTGCAACGAACCATCGTTTCCAAACAAACAAAACCTGGATTCGTCCGAAAACACTATCTGATGCCATTCCTGTACCGAGCGATGTCGTTCCATACACCGTTGCCGTCCGGCATGTTTCTACACATTCGTCAAAGGTAGGTCGAGAAGTGGACGACGCGCACGTAACCCATGCCGTAATAAACGGCGACGGACTGTCACCGCTGATAGTGTATGATGCGTTACACTGTCCCTACTGTTGCTCCAGGGCCGAGTAGGACGCATATCCGCCCGGCAATGCCATTCGGATGAGATTTCGATCTTCTCGGAGGTGGTCTTCGTGCTGTGACTTGACCCATCCCGTCGTGTTCTACAGCCTTCCGTGAACCATTCGTCCCACACTAGCAGCAATGTCCGGGATGGATGCCTGACATTCTCCCTTGCCAATAATGATCCTTCTTTCAATTTCACTGATTTGATGGTACAGTTCGCGTATACGTCTGCGAGGCATCCTGCACTTCTTATCAAGTCATACTGATGCATTACTTTCGGTTTATAGCGACAGCGAGTCAGCAGACGCATTTTAACGGTAGGTGGTGTTGCACAGTGATATCGATGTTGACATTGAACCTGCGTGCCGACATGTTTCAAATGCTAATTATTTCCACAGAACATACTAAAGTACATGTCCTGTGAATATGAACCTGCTATCTCCAGTCATTCATTGTGTTTTCTCTGAACATGAGTATATTTACTGCTTGAAATGACGCAACCATCAAAAAGAAATCAAGAATGGGTCCAGTGCCTTACATGTAAAAGGTAAAGTCACGACGATTGTGCCTCATGAAACATTATTTTATGTGTGCATAATTAACAAAACTCGGACAATGATGATGAATAGGCCTTTAATTAAGGTAAGATGAATGTGCCGTGAACTGCTAATTTATGGGACGCACAGCAGTTTTGTGCGTGGCATCTCCTGGGTTACATGTAGCTAGAGGAGGGTTTTGTCCAAAAAATGAATCGCCATTCGCACCTTGAGGTTAGTTCTTTTCTTCTTTTCCAGAGTAAATATGCAGTGCTACCAGCTGTCAGGTGATGATGGAGCCAGAAGGTTTGAAATACGTTGTGTACAATAAATTAAGTATAAATGTAACTGAATATGATTTCTTAACCAGTAACGTAATTTCTCTACTCCTGTTGTACTAGTTCTTTCCCTAACGCCGCAGCCGTCTTGCTCATCCATCACTGTACATTGATCTGGTAGTTCGTGGTCTCAGCATCAGTAGGTATTTGTAGCTGTCTTTTGGAAACAATGACGTTGTCCTCTGGTGAGGGTCATCGAATGTGGCCTGGTTTAATATACCTGACAGAGCTCTTCGCCACGCCACAGTCTCCTCACCTTTCATTTCACGCTTTCACTTTCTGCGGGGTCAGTGTGTCGAAAGTCGTTCTTGTGAATGAGTTATGTACTGGTACTCAAGAGCACACGGTTGACAGAGTGGCGTCATGCTCCCTTCTAATTCAGGCCGTACTGCTGAATTTACGCCTCAGACACTGTAAAGTGTCAGGCAAATCCAACACCTTCCATGAAAACCCTGACATGATAAGCAAATCCAGTAGTATGTCACATAGCTCTGAATAAATCGTGACATTAAATTAACCAAAGTAATACCAGTAACGAGTGAGCAAATGGAATGCCACAGACTAACACAAGAATGCCTAAATGCATATCACACCTTCCCACCGTGAGACAGGCGCAGTTCCGAGGGGAGAAACGAGAACAGAAGCCGAGAGCAGAACCGTGTTAAGCTAGAAGGCCCTACGATAAGGAACGGACACCCACGTCGCCAGCTAACCGCTAGGACCACCCCCCAGCCCATGTTAAAAGCTAGAGCCCTCCAGAAGAACAGTATAGATCTTACGATAACACTAAAAGGGCCACCCTAGCCGCAAGTTTTAGCGTGAGACTTTTTCACGTCTGTTACGTCAGGACCACCCCCCAGCCCATGTTAAAGATAGAGCCCTCCAGAAGAACAGTATAGATCTTACGATAACACAAAAAGGACCACACCAGCTGCAAGTTTTAGAGTGAGAGTTTTTCGCGTCTCTGTTACGTTGCAAACTTTAAAAACATTGCCCCACCACGAAAAGTATAACGTTTCTCATTGGATAGACAGAATTTTTGTAGGCGGAACTTAAGGTTAACATTGAGATCCTGATTGGTCAGATGAAAACACAGCCAGATAGTTTTTTTAAACCAACTTCGGTAAATTGTAGTAAGGAGAAGTTAGGAGAGAGTTGCTTCCGAGACGGCGAGGTGAGCGGAGCTGTGCTGCCTGCCGCCCCCTGACAAACACCGACAAGGTAATGAACGCACGCGATGCCGCATAACAACGCATAAAGCTTCACTCAGAACTGCAGAAGTCTCATCTGTTACACCCCCTTTTTGCGTAATACTAGTGTCGATCGTCAATTAAAGCTCATGGTGTTCACATTTGCCACTTGAAGTAAGAATCTGAAAAGCCATGATTTTTCTGTTATATACACTCCTGGAAATGGAAAAAAGAACACATTGACACCGGTGTGTCAGACCCACCATACTTGCTCCGGACACTGCGAGAGGGCTGTACAAGCAATGATCACACGCATGGCACAGCGGACACACCAGGAACCGCGGTGTTGGCCGTCGAATGGCGCTAGCTGCGCAGCATTTGTGCACCGCCGCCGTCAGTGTCAGCCAGTTTGCCGTGGCATACGGAGCTCCATCGCAGTCTTTAACACTGGTAGCATGCCGCGACAGCGTGGACGTGAACCGTATGTGCAGTTGACGGACTTTGAGCGAGGGGGTATAGTGGGCATGCGGGAGGCCGGGTGGACGTACCGCCGAGTTGCTCAACACGTGGGGCGTGAGGTCTCCACAGTACATCGATGTTGTCGCCAGTGGTCGTTGGAAGGTGCACGTGCCCGTCGACCTGGGACCAGACCGCAGCGACGCACGGATGCACGCCAAGACCGTAGGATCCTACGCAGTGCCGTAGGGGACCGCACCGCCACTTCCCAGCAAATTAGGGACACTGTTGCTCCTGGGGTATCGGCGAGGACCATCCGCAACCGTCTCCATGAAGCTGGGCTACGGTCCCGCACACCGTTAGGCCGTCTTCCGCTCACGCCCCAACATCGTGCAGCCCGCCTCCAATGGTGTCGCGACAGGCGTGAATGGATGGACGAATGGAGACGTGTCGTCTTCAGCGATGAGAGTCGCTTCTGCCTTGGTGCCAATGATGGTCGTATGCGTGTTTGGCGCCGTGCAGGTGAGCGCCACAATCAGGACTGCATACGACTGAGGCACACAGGGCCAACACCCGGCATCATGGTGTGGGGAGTGATCTCCTACACTGGCCGTACACCACTGGTGATCGTCGAGGGGACACTGAATAGTGCACGGTACATCCAAACCGTCATCGAACCCATCGTTCTACCATTCCTAGACCGGCAAGGGAACTTGCTGTTCCAACAGGACAATGCACGTCCGCATGTATCCCGTGCCACCCAACGTGCTCTAGAAGGTGTAAGTCAACTACCCTGGCCAGCAAGATCTCCGGATCTGTCCCCCATTGAGCATATTTTGGGACTGGATGAAGTGTCGTCTCACGCGGTCTGCACGTCCAGCACGAACGCTGGTCCAACTGAGGCGCCAGGTGGAAATGGCATGGCAAGCCGTTCCACAGGACTACATCCAGCATCTCTACGATCGTCTCCATGGGAGAATAGCAGCCTGCATTGCTGCGAAAGGTGGATATACACTGTACTAGTGCCGACATTGTGCATGCTCTGTTGCCTGTGTCTATGTGCCTGTGGTTCTGTCAGTGTGATCATGTGATGTATCTGACCCCAGGAATGTGTCAATAAAGTTTCCCCTTCCTGGGACAATGAATTCACGGTGTTCTTATTTCAATTTCCAGGAGTGTAGTTATTGAGAAGCCACATCAGCCACTGTAATTTACGACAAGTTAGATAAGTAATTAAAGATAATTGAGGGTCACTGTAGACCATTTTGATAGTTTTCTCTTTTGTGAAACTTAATTTAAGCCTAGATTATAGATGTGATATGGCATAGGTCATCCTTCGATCCATTGTAGAACTTGGAAACCCATTCAGGGAATATTCGTCCTCATTTTTGTTGAACGCAGTTGGTTTTTACCATCCTGTATTAAAACATTTCCTTTTATCAGTAGTGCAATTTATAAACAATGTTTTGTGAGTAGAATAAAATTTTCAATGGTAAACTTAACTACTTTTTCGACGTTATTTTACCAGCTAACTAAAAATAGGAAAGCCTTGAACCCCTTCCACTAAATTTAGTTAGTATTAAGATTCTTTTGCAGGGAGTGCAGTGGAGCTGACGCTGAAATCATTAAGTATTTGGTTATATCATCGCTAGTCTCACTGAACTCTTCTGAACTCTACATGTCATGTGTGGTCTGGCGTCTCCTTACCAGCAACAGGTCCCAGGTTCAAACTAGTCAATTCCCTAAAAAACACGCTCAGAGCGTCGTTGCGCGAAAGTGGTAGGGAGACACGATATAGAACAACAGACACCACGCAGAATGTTAAAACACCTAGACTGAATGATGTTTTGCCGGGGCCACCGTTCTGTGCCACACTTGTTGCAGTACCGGATTTCGTGCATCCGATATAGATGTTGTGCACGAGCTTGCCCTGGGTTGACTCTGCGCTGGCCTGGGAGAGACTTAAAAAATTTGAGGTTTGCCCAGGATGCCTTTATGTGGCGCAACAGTCGATTTGGGCAGCTTTACAAGGATGGATTTGTTACTCAGGTGACATGTAACGAGTAGTTCCTGTTCGAACTGACTGATCTCTCCTGCTTTTATTGCTTCTCTGCTGGCAACACCGGACTCCCGTCTCCTTTTATACTGGCAGATAAGACTCTAATGACATCTAAAGGTCAATTCCAAATAACATAGTGGTATCCAGATACTTCTGGTCACATAGTATATGTTTGTGGGTCATTTTTACAGTGGGAGACAGTGCTGACTTCTGTGATCAGTGATGCTGCTGCAGGAATAGAATTCATCTAGGCGGTGCCCTATACAAAGAGTGGCGAACAAAATCATGCAAAATACTGCATGCGATGTAACAGTGAGTCGCTCCACTGCTGCTGAAGTCTATGCAGTGCATTTGTCTCAGTACAGTCTTGTCAGAAATAGGTTCCTAACGCCCCACGTTCAAATCGTGGACGATCTGACGCACTGTAGAGAGTCGATAGTCTCCTATGGCTATAGTAATGGAATACTGTGTGACACAATGGCCTGGTGCAAGTGTTTCACTCAACTTGCGTGTCCCTAACCGAGACCCAGTATCTACGGTTTAACGTGAAATACCGTCCTTGAGGAGTGAAGGTAGGTGAAAGGGAAGCTTTAATATTTCGTGATCCGATTGGGATTCTAACACACGACCCTCCAATTTCCACGCACTAACTTTATCACGACACTCCTATGCCCAACAACCGGATAATTCTGGGGAGGCGGCATGACGTATGTTCGTTAAGCACTTGTGGTCGCTCTGTGACTCAGTTTACGCGTATGGAAACATTGTTAGTGCCATGCTGAAGAACCCTACTGGACACTGCTGATGTAGGAAATCTAAGTTCTTGCGTAGTCGTCGTTATACTATGACTCATGCGTCTTGCGCTGATAATCATCCGAAGTTCAAAAGCGTCTAACCCGCACCGGGACCTCACTATAGCAGAATGCTCGCATATCGTGGTACTTTTTACCATACATTCGATCGTCATATAGGGCAGAATTTAAACTGGGACAACCGTTCCCGTTACTTAGTTTAATGTTCATGTTTTACTAGTTGCCGCATTTATTACGTGTATCTGTACGCTACGTGTACGTATAATGGAGATAAAATAAGCTTTTTTTCACTGTTGTCGGCACTGATGTCTCTTCTACCACCGACATGATGTGACAAATTTCATGAGACCTCAGTAACAAGTGTCGTGACCGAAAAACAATTACAAGATGGAGACAAAGTGAAAAGAGCCAACAGTAAATTCTAGGAATTAATGAAAGAGCTGCATCTATTTGGTGTGATATGAGTTCCCACAACTGTTCTTCTTAAATTAGGAGTTGTCTAAAACTGTTTGCAAACATGGGTCGTGTTAATTACGGTGTAGGTATGCTCTGACAAGCAAATGTTTTCATCTTAGCGCAGCCTGGGTCAACGAACGGAAAGAATTATACTACAATGATCCACTGAAGACCACAGGTTTCTTAAATGAAAAACACTCAGGAAACAATCCGGCAGAACCCCTGCGAGTTCGGACTCACTCCGCATATACACAGCATGTTCCCCATATTGTGACCACCAAAAATATAGCGACAGAAGAAAGATAGCAGCACGAAAAACGGATCTACATCTACATACATACTCCGCAATCCACCATACGGTGCGTGGCGGAGGGTGCCTCGTACCATAACTAGCATCTTCTCTCCCTGTTCCACTCCCAAACAGAATGAGGGAAAAATGACTGCCTATATGCCTCTGTACGAGCCTTAATCTCTCTTATCTTAACTTTGTGGTCTTTCCGCGAAATGTAAGTTGGCGGCAGTAAAATTGTACTGTAGTCAGCCTCAAATGCTGGTTCTCTAAATTTTGTCAGTAGCGATTCACGAAAAGAACGCCTCCTTTCCTCCAGAGACTCCGACCCGAGTTCCTGAAGCATTTCCGTAACACTCGCGTGATGATCAGAGCTACCAGTAGCAAATCTAGCACCTCGCCTCTGAATTGCTTCTATGTCCTCCCTCAATCCGACCTAATAGGGATCCCAAACGCTCGAGCAGTACTCAAGAATAGGTAGTATTAGTGTTTTATAAGCGGTCTCCTTTACAGATGAACTACATCTTCCCAAAATTCTACCAATGAACCGAAGACGACTATCCGCCTTCCCCAAAACTGCTATTACATGCTTGTCCCACTTCATATCGCTCTGCAGTGTTACGCCCAAATATTTAATCGACGTGACTGTGTCAAGCGGTACACTACTAATGGAGTATTCAAACATTACAGGATTCTTTTTCCTATTCATCTGCATTACTTTACATTTATCTATATTTAGAGTTAGCTGCCATTCTTTACACCAATTACAAATCCTGTCCAAGTCATCTTGTATCCTCCTACAGTCACTCAACGACGACACCTTCCCGTACACCACAGCATCATCAACAAACAGCCGCACATTGCTATCCACCCTATCCAAAAGATCATTTATGTAGATAGAAAACAACAGTGGACCTACCACACTTCCCTGGGGCACTCCAGATGATACCCTCACTTCCGAAGAACACTCACCATTAATGTAGAGTAATGAAAATTCGGCAATACATGTGCCTAGGTGACATATTTCAGTGACTAACATTGCACGATCACAAGTTAATGTAAGCGCGAGATATGTCATTGCAAATATGAAATGCTGGTACATGAACAACCGATGTAACCGCCAGAATGTCGAATGCAAGCATGCCGAATGTGGGCTTGTGGGATAGAGTTCCATGCCTGTTGGATTTGGTTGGTCTACACATGGACGATTAATGCTGTTTGTGGATGAAGGTAGAGTCGTCATCCGATAATGCCCCATGTGTGCTCTATTGTAGACAGAACTGTAGATCGAGTAGGCCAAAGCAACAGCTCGACACTGTGTAGAGCACGTTGGGTTGCAACAGCGCTATTGGGCGAACGTTGTCCAGTTGGGAAACACTCTCTGGAATGTTGTTCGTGAATGGCAGTACAAGAGATCGAATCACCAGATTGACGTACAATTTTGCAGTCAGAGTGCTTGGGGTAGCCACGAGAGTGCTCCATCTATCATATGAAATCGTACCGCAGACGATAGCTACAGGTGTGCGTCCGATGAGTGCAACACGCAGACAGCATGGTTGCAGGCCCTCAACTGACGTCCTAATCAATGCACGGCGATCACTGGCACAGAGACAGCTTTCGTCAGAAAACACAACAGGCCTCCACCCTGCCTTCCAATGAGCTCTCACTTGACACCACTGAAGCTGCAAATGGCGGTGGCTTGGGGTCAGTGGAATGCACGCCACAGGGCGTCTGGCTCGGAGCTGTCCTTGAACTAACCGATTTGTAACAGTTCGTTGTTTCACTGTGGTGCCAACCGCTGGTCAAAATGCTTCTGCTGATGCAGTACGATGTGCCAGAGCCATACGCCGTACACGATTATCTTCCCTCCCGGTACTGCCACGTGGCCGTCTCGAGACCGGGCTTCTTGCGACGTACATTTGGGTGACCACCGCTGCCAGCAGTCATAAACAGTGGCTACATTCCTGCCAAGTTCTACATTATCACAGAAGGAACATCCAACTTTTCGTAGCCCTATTACACGACCTCGTTCAAACGCACCTGTCAGTGAGGGGTTGATAATAGCGTATTTGTCGTCTTAAAGGTGTTGTTGACTAGCGTCAGCTCACCACGTCCAGTCTCAAAGGTAACTAACGGTCACAGCGTGTATTTAAAGAAAACCTGATTTCCATCCTCATAGTGGCGTTACTAGCGCCAATCTTATACGACTGGCGCGTATTTTGAATAGACGTCACCTTTCAGATGTAGAAACTTGCCCACCAACTTTTGTTTTATGTCGCACAACTCCTCTTTGCTGTTGCAATTTAGTTCCGTAAGTATATTTCGTAAACGATTCGAGGACACGAAATAAGGTTTCCAGTAAGTCAGTGCGTGTCAGTCAGTGGTGGCGGACGAGGGGGGGGAGGGGGGGGAGGGTAGAGGGGAGAGGGGAGAGGAAGGAGGAGGGGATAGAGGCGTTCGTATAATACAGAGTCAAAATTATTCTTCATGAATTCATGAAGTGTTTAATTGTACTTTCATATTCTAAATGGAACTGGATGTGGTGCTATTTATTCCCATTAACTGGTGCTCTGCTAATACATCGATTTTGAGTAAAATCGAATGAACAGTATTAGATTCATTCCATCATTTTGGAATCACCATCTTAGCTTTATATCTTCTCGAAGTAAAATGTTGCACTTTCAGCAGTTTTATGCAAGCAAATTAAATTCGTTTCAGTACATTCTTTTCGGAGACGAATAGTGTGTTTTTCGTACCCCTTATATAGATCTTGTTTTAGTCATTCTTCATAAGAGTACATCACGTTCGTTCGATTCGTATTTATCAGTACTATCTACTTGTTTCTCCCAATACGTTTTAAGTGCCTGCTATGTAGAAAACAACTATGAATTTAAGTTTTTCCACTTTTGTTTTCTAGTTAGTAACTGAATTATGTGATGCAATTGCAGACTAAGGAGAAGCTACCCTTGGGACCTACAGTGCAGCCCATCGGATTCTCGGAAAGCACTCCCGCGGCGAACACGCTGTGCAACGTAAGCG
Organism: Schistocerca serialis cubense; assembly: GCF_023864345.2. Taxonomy (NCBI): domain Eukaryota; kingdom Metazoa; phylum Arthropoda; class Insecta; order Orthoptera; family Acrididae; genus Schistocerca; species Schistocerca serialis. The sequence goes on from NC_064641.1 coordinate 733,150,346, forward strand.
GCTGGGGTGTCACTGCTGTGGTGAGTATACTGTGGTTTTACCATCTGTCGCAATTATTTCCTTGGATGAGTATGATAAGCGCACTGTATTGTATGTAAAATCTGTTGATTCCTATCTAAGTGAATGCAAAGTACATCGAGAAAGTTGTTAATATTTTATGTCCATCTTAAAGATGTTTTTAACTTTACTGGTATATAGGTCGGTGCTAAAGTGCAGAGTTACAAAAAATTGTTATCAATTATTAGATAAGAGTAGTAGTGGAATGGTGTAAGTGGTAGAGCAGTGCTTTTTTTTTAAGTAACTGATTCTCTGTTAATTTGTATCCGAGAGGACTTCAAAAAGTAAATTACGCAATATTGTAGCAGGCCATATAATTTCTACAGAATGTGCTCACTTGACTTGAAAGTGGCACAAATACGTGACGTTACTTTCAGACGTAGTCGCCAAATCTCAATAACGGTCAGAAGATTCTACCGTTTGTTCTGTTCCTCGATAGCCGTCCGGGGTGGCCGAGCGGTTCTAGGCGCTACAGTCTGGAACCGCGCGACCGCTACGGTCGCAGGTTCGAATCTTGCCTCGGGCATGGATGTGTGTGCTGGCCTTAGGTTAGTTAGGTTTAAGTAGTTGTAAGTTCTAGGGGACTGATGACCTTAGAAGTTAAGTACCATAGTGCTCAGAGCCATTTGTTCCTGGATAATAGAACGGAACCAGTTCGAGAACCTCTGTGTGATCGTCGTCATCCTTGGGAAATCTATCACCCAACGTATGTTCTTCCTGCGATATGCTCATATACAGATGGCGGTAATACCGAATACACAAGGTATGAAAGTGCAGTGCATTTGCAAAGCAGTCATTTGTACTCAGGTGATTCATGTGAAAAGGTTTTCGACGTGATTATGGCCGAACGACAGGAACTAACAGACCTGAACGCGGAGTGGTAGTTCGAGCTAGATGGAAGGGGCACTCAATTTCAGAAATCGTTAGGGAATTCAATATTTCTAGATCCACAGTGTCAAGAGTGTACCCAGAACACCAAATTTCGGGCATTGCCTCTCACCACGGGAATGTCAGTGGATGGCGGCCTTCACTTAACGACCGACAGCAGGTACGGCAGCAGACGACCGACGGGATTGCCTTTGCTAACAGCACGACATCAACTGCAGCGCCTCTCCTTGGCTCGTAACCATATCGCTTGTACCCAAGACGACTGTAAAACCAAGGCCTGGTCATATGAGCCCGACTTCAGTCGGTAAAATATGATGGTAGGGTTGGAGATTGGCGTAGAACCCTCGAAGCCATCGACATTGTGAAGAAGGCGTTGTGAAAGCTGGTGGTGGCTCCTTAATGGTGTAATAGATTGTGTCCTTTGGTCTAACTGAACCGATCGTCGGTTACAAATGGTTACGTTCGGCTACTTCGAGACCATTTGCAGCCATTCATTGACTTCAAAACAGCGATGGGATCCATATGGGTGATAATGCACCATGCCACCGCACGACAATTGCACGCGGATGCTTTGAAGAACATTATGGACAACTCGAACAAATGATCTGGCCACCCAGATCGTCTAACATGAATCCCACCGAACATTTATCGGACATAATCGAGAGCTCAGTTCGTGCTCCAGCAACACTTCCGAAATTATGACGGTAAGAGACTTCCAACGAGTTGTTGAGTAGATGGTACCTCGATTTTCTGTTCGACACGATGTTAAGTGTACCTCATGACTTTTGTCAGCTCAGTGAAGAGTGTTGCGTTGTCATGCAGAACAATGCCTCTGCAAATTTTCCACGCGCCGCGTTCTTTACTGCGTTACGCGGCGATGTCAGTGTTGCACAGTACGAATTGGCTTTAATGGATATGCCTTTTGCCATGAACTCTGCGCACACGACTCCTTCAAGGGCCACGAAAATGGTGACCGTGACCTTGTGCTGACGTTACAACTTTGCATTTGTTGGGCGGAAGCGAGTAGATGTCTCTCCATTCCATAGAGGCTCTGTTTGTTGCAGATGTGAAGTGATGGTTCCATATCTCAGCGACCGTTATGATATGCCTTAGTAAATCATTGTCGTCCACTAGGTAACCCTAACTTAAATGCAGAGACACCGTAGACCTTGTGTCTTTAATTACAGATTGGCAGTTTCTGGTACTGCAAACGACCTCTGGCAATGGGGTGGGCACCGCCTATCGAGATGCGAGTCTGCTCAGCAATGTCCGCGAAAGCCACTCTGCGATTGCTGACTATCTTTTCCAGGACTGCCGAGACTTTGTCTGTGGTCGATGATGATGGACTACTTTCCACATCAGCATCACCCACGTCTGAGCGGCTTTGGTCAAATTGTTGACACCATTTTTTGGACGCTGCATTCCCTTTGGTCCCTACACCGCCATCTTGGCCACAAGAATCGTACTGTATGGCGTATTTCAACTTTGGAGTTTGTTTCCAGTACAATTCGATGCGACAACGCCAGCCAGATGCTTTATCTACATCTTCTGACATGGTTGCACCTAATGGTGCGCTCTTTGCCGAAGTATTACGATTCGAAAATTGTAGAGATGCTCTGTCTACTAATATGTGTCAATTTTCTGTATCTGGCGCATCGCCAGAAGAGAGTAGACTTTCCAGGTTTTCTGCAGAGACAGATCTGCTGCGGTACAGATTACAGGTGCACCACAACGTGGGTCGCATTGGACAATGCCGCTTCGAATGACGAATACGATACAGGAACATATCCGTGTCTCAAAAACTATTCGCCTAAATATTATGATACTTTATTTCGCAGCCTTCCACATCGCTACATTTCTTATTACTCTGGTAAACGGCCGCCCTGGGTGGCCGTGCGGTTCTAGGCGCTATAGTCTGGAACCGCGCGAGCGCTACGCTCGCAGGTTCGAATCCTGCCTCGGGCATGGATGTGTGTGATGTCCTTAGGTTGGTTAGGTTTAAGTAGTTCTAAGTTCTAGGGGACTGATGACCTCAGAAGTTAAGTCCCATGGTGCTCAGGGCCATTTTTGAACTCTGGTAAACCTCCTGCTTTAACTCTATGCCTCTGTGCCTATGGTTTCCTTGAGTTTCGATATTTTTAATGGAAGAATTGATTTCGAGTTTACAAAATCCTGTAAGAGAACCAACGATTTCCGTACACTGAGTTTCATTCTTAGTTACCAATGCCTTCATTTGAGAATTTAACTCATGTCTCTTCTACTTATACGGGGTCGGAACTATGGCCTCTATGTTGCCAGGATGGCATGGAGTGAAGTGTGGTGGTGCGGATCTGCCGAACATCCGAAGGCGTGAATAAGATATTGTTATCAGAATACACACTTGACAACGAAGTCTTTCGCGACGGCACTTATATGTAAAACATTCTCGGTTTTCCCGTCGCGTCAATTCGGGATAAAATCTCAAGCTTTCGACGATAGCCTCCATCGTCATCGTCAGTTGCTCCTGACGATGATGTAGACTATCGTCGGAAGCTTGAGATTTTATCCCGAATTAACGCGGCAAGAAAGCCGAGAATGTTTTACATAGAATACACTACTAGCAAGGCGAGCAGAAGGGTTCTGGCCACGCCGGTATGCTTGACGCCAGCGTGTTTCGCAGTTACGCACTCTTGGCTGCCGTGGTGATCGAGGTGTGTAGTCAACACCCTACAGCATCACAGTCAGCTAGCCGCAGCTCGGTCGGTGTTGCCCAAAAGTCTCTGTCGGCCAGAGGTTACCAGGGCATTCTCGTTGACGTCATAGACTGCGTCCCGGAAAGGCAACCAAGAGCTCCATGTGAGGTGGCTGTAGTCATGAAGAGTTGTGTCATGATCCCGCATCAAGGGAATGGCCAGCGACGCTGATGTCCGCTCGTAGTGCAGGTTGGAGGGCAGTAGCTGTTGCACTCTCCGATAGTCCCACTTTTCATCAGGTACCATCAGTTAGACCTCCAGGGAACCAGTGGTAGTAGATACCCGAATCTTCTCACCAATGAAGGCGTTAGTGAGGCTGCAGAAGGCTACTGCAGTTAAGTCCTTCCGGCTGTGTGTGTTGTAGAATCCTAGACTGCAGTCATCCAGGTGTGCTGCTGATGGAGGGTCACAGACCCCACGCAAGGGCTGGTTAACTCCAAACCGAGAAGTAAACTGTGGGAGACAGAGTATTTGCACCAGCTGATCTATGCTGATGACGTTATAATGTCACAAAGACGACCAAATGTGACCCGATTTCCTAAACCCTTCACCACTCTATAGTCTACACCAGGGCTTCCCAACCTTTTCAGCTGGTGGACCCCTTCTTCAGTCGAATATCCATGGCGGACCCCTAGTCAGTCAAGAGCACAGTAACTTTAAATTTCAGAGCGAAAGCCATCGGAACTGAAAGCTTCTTAATGCATGTGTCATGTCATATGTCATGTTCCCAATGATCCCCCCCCCCGAAGTATCAATAGTCTTTGGTTTAGAGATGAATGAAAACAACTTGAAGGTCAAAAATCGACTTATGAAATAGGTAGCGCACTGGCAAAGCAAGTTTAACATTTAATGATGCCTGGGGCTGCATACGTGCCAGCGAGCACTGTGATTGGTCGACAAAGCTTGCTCCGCTCACGCGTAAAAGGTTTGAGCGCATCTAGCGCCGTGAGCCGGCGCACAAAGTACACCAGTATTGTTGCGAAACGGTCGATCAGAGAAGCCGCATTCTCCGGCACTAAACTGCGTATGCGTACTCACTTATGAACCGCAAAGGCTGCTTGGAAATACGACCTGAAGTAAAAGTACACATGTTTTTCACATGAAAAAAGTGATGAATTTGATTTTTACATTTTTATTCAATAATTTTACTCATTATTTTACACGATTTGGTGAAACGTGGCCGCGGACCCCCTAGAAAGAGCCGGCGGACCCCTAAGAGGTCCGCGGACCACACGTTGGGAAGCCCTGGTCTACATCATACCATGGTGTCCCAGCTCACTCTTCAGGCTTTCAGTTCAAATACTGCTGCGGCATCTGCGTGCTGAAAACCATTCTTGCATATGACTTACATGTTGTTGCTTCACAGTGTCTGCTTAACAGAAAGACATTACACTGTCTTCTCCATGAGGTCACCTTGGTGCCTTGACACCTTTGTCCTCTAGCTAAGTTTGTCATTGGCAGTTTAGCTGAGTGTTGCCTGTAATATAGGCTTTTCTTCCGGGTTGTCATTCAAAAATGGTTCAAATGGCTCTGAGCACTATGGGACTCAACTGCTGTGGTCATAAGTCCCCTAGAACTTAGAACTACTTAAACCTATCTAACCTAAGGACAGCACACAACACCCAGCCATCACGAGGTAGAGAAAATCCCTGACCCCGCCGGGAATCGAACCCGGGAGCCCGGGCGTGGGAAGCGAGAACGCTACCGCACGATCACGAGATGCGGGCTGTCATTCCAGACTATGTATTGCTTACTAGCCTGCCTTGGTTTCCAATCTAGCTTGGATACTGACTGGGGAAACTTTAAAAATTTTCACATTCACCCCATGTATCATTCTGGGATGTAACATATTTTGCGCTAATACTCAAACCTCCAGACACCAGACCCTCAGAATGATACCAACCGTTGTCTCTCGGTAGTGTCAAGGAAAACACTGATTTAGTTCGTGGTATGTGCTGTCGTCCAGTAGAACGTGCGTAAACTGTAGTTGAAAGTAACACCAGAAATACAGAAATACGGAGCACAGGAAAAGTGTATCTATGAAGTGTGGCATCGAAGATCTTCAGTGGGTGAGCCGATGGAGCGTGAGGTCATTGTACAAAAGGTCAAGCGTTTAAACCCCCCTACTAAAGGGCTTTCTTTAACTGTTTACGATTAAAACTGGTATATGGGAAGACACTTTCCTGAAATTCGAAGAAAATTTTTGTAGTTTGTTCAAAAATGTTCAAATGTGTGTGAAATCTTATGCTAAGGTCATCAGTCACTAAGGTTACACACTACTTAACCTAAATTATCCTAAAGATAAACACACACACCCATGCCCGAGGGAGGACTCGAACCTCCGCCGGGAGCAGCCGCACAGTCCATGACTGCAGCGCCTAAGACCGCTCGGCTAATCCCGCGCGGCTTTGTAGTTTGTAGCAATGTTCTTTTGGTAGTCTGTTTGTGCTTCGTTAGTTGAAAGTAGCAAACCTATAGAGCACATTTGTATAGACGGGTTTGGTGTTGTGTCGCACGTGTCCGACAAAACACCACATCTATCTATACAGATATACTCTACAAGTTTGTGACCTTCAACTAACGAAGCGAAAACAGACTGGCAAAGGAACATTGCTACAAGCTACGAAAAGTTGTTTTACATGTCAGGAAAATGCCACGTGTAAACAGTTAAAAAAAATTGGCGTCAATGTGGTTTGAACGGGGAACTTTTGCTGTGATAACCTCAGCCTCTTCCAACTGACCCAACCGATATCTACAAAATAATCACTCACAGATATTGTTCTCCTGAGCACCGTAGTTCTGGTGTCACTTCTACTTATAGTTTACGCATGTTCTGCTGGACGACAGCACATATCACTAACTAAATCAGTGTTATGTTTGATACTCTATCGAAGTATAATGTTTGGTACTGATCTGAGTGGTTGACATCTGGAGGTTTGTGTGTAAGCTCCAAATATAATTTCTCCGTTTGAGAATTTATTTCATAACATTTTCCTTACATATTAGAATTTAAATTTTGCCTTAACCATGCTATCATGTCTTCTGTAATATAAAAACTCACTGCCCTGATTTAGAACTATTAGATCGAGCAACATTGATGATCGTTTAGTCATGCGAAAATTTAATTCTGGTGGTAAACCCGCGAATACACACATATTTACGCTTCTGACTTTGATACCTATCAGCCTTGTTAATTGCTTGTGTTCTTCTTCTGTTGCCGAGGTGGAGCTGCTGCCCAAGCCTAACTTGAAGATTCTGTGTCTCTGTCATTAGCGACTGCTCGAGAGCTGTAGCCGTTGCTGAAGACGCAGAATCTGATGGGATACCTGTGGCTGATGTCTCAGCTGTTGCTATCAGTGCTATATAGGGTGTTACAAAAAGGTACGGCCAAACTTTCAGGAAACATTCCTCACACACAAAGAAAGAAAATATGTCATGTGTACATGTGTCCGGAAACGCTTACTTTCCATGTTAGAGCTCATTTTATTGCTTCTCTTCAAATCACATTAAGCATGGAATGGAAACACACAGCAACAGAACGTACCAGCGTGACTTCAATCACTTTGTTACAGGAAATGTTCAAAAGTCCTCCGTTAGCGAGGATACATGCATCCACCCTCCGTCGCATGGAATCCCTGATGCGTTGATGCAGCCCTGGAGAATGGCGTATTGTATCACAGCCGTCCACAATACGAGCACGAAGAGTCTCTACATTTGGTACCGGGGTTGCGTAGACAAGAGCTTTCAAATGAAAGTCAAGAGGGTTGAGGTCAGGAGAGCGTGGAGGCCATGGAATTGGTCCGCCTCTACCAATCCATCGGTCACCGAATCTGTTGTTGAGAAGCGTACGAACACTTCGACAGAAATGTGCAGGAGCTCCGTCGTGCATGAACCACATGTTGTGTCGTACTTGTAAAGGCACATGTTCTAGCAGCACAGGTAGAGTATCCCGTATGAAATCATGATAACGTGCTCCATTGAGCGTAGGTGGAAGAACATGGGGCCCAATCAAGTCATCACCAACAATGCCTGCGCAAACGTTGACAGAAAATCTGTGTTGACGACGTGATTGCACAATTTCTTGCGGATTCTCGTCAGCCCACACATGTTGATTGTGAAAATTTACAGTTTGATCACGTTGGAATGAAGCGTCATCCGTAAAGAGAACATTTGCACTGAAATGAGGATTGACACATTTTTGGATGAACCATTCGCAGAAGTGTAGCCGTGGAGGCCAATCAGCTGCTGATAGTGCCTGCACACGCTGTACATGGTACAGAAACAACTGGTTCTCCCGTAGCACTCTCCATACAGTGACGTGGTCAACGTTACCCCGTAGAGCAGCAACTTCTCTGACATTAGGGTTATTGTGAACTCCACTAAGAATTGCCTCGTCCATTGCAGGTGTCCTCGTCGTTCTAGGTCTTCCCCAGTCGCGAGTCATAGGCTGCAATATTCCGTACTCCCTAAGACGCCGATCAATTGCTTCGAACGTCTTCCTGTCGGGACACCTTCGTTCCGGAAATCTGTCTCGATGCAAACGTACCGCGCCACGGCTATTGCCCCGCCCTAATCCATACATCAAATGGGCATTTGCCAACTCCGCATTTGTAAACATTGCATTGACTGCACAACCACGTTTGTGATGAACACTAACCTGTTGATGCTACGTACTGATGTGCTTGATGCTAGAGCATTGAGTTGTATGTCAACACACGCACCGAAGTCAACATTACCTTCCTTCAATTGGGTCAACTGGTGGTGAATCGAGGAAGTACAGTATATACTGACGAAACTAAAATGAGCTCTAACATGGAAATTAAGCGTTTCCGGACACATGTCCACATAACATCTTTTCTTTATTTGTGTGTGAGGAATGTTTCCTGAAAGTTTGGCCGTACCTTTTTGTAACACCCTGTATACGCAGCAAATCTCCATCCGTCGCCGTCTTCTTCCCTTTGCCTAAGTTCTGATAGCCACTTTTATGCACACAACTGCTGAAAAGTATGTAGCTTGCGACTCCCACGCAAAACTATCTATTATGTCTTCGATTTAGTACTTGGACCACGAAGAATGAATTTAAATCTCAAATGAGAAAAACATTTGCAATTTCAAAGTGATTGAATTCATTATCCCAGGGGAGAAAAGCCCCACCTTCGACGGACTGGCACTAGCGCTGTTTACTTAAATTATTCCTGTGACGAGATGGAGCACTAGAAAAAGTTGGGCGATATATCTGGAATAGTAAATCAGTACTTCTGTAGAGTCGAACTGTATATGTCTGCTTTCATGTCCAGTAGCTACCTTGCGATCCTTTGGTCAAAGCTTATCTAAGCATCAGGATGTACAGTGAATTTAAACAAGTGTAAGATGCATTAAAATATATAATAATAATAATATATTAGAAAAGTTAAATTCTCTGGAACAATTATTGCAGCCAACACCAAAATATTTACATTATAATGAACTGATGATTTATTCAATAAGTAAAAGCAGATGATTTAACCTTTTCACAGTTAAAATTTATATTCCATATATATGAAAAATAAAAGGTCAAAAACTGTCTTCCTTTGTGATAAATAATGCACTTTCGCCACAAAAAATTATTAATCTGAGCGAATATAACGAGACCTCTGTTTTCATGTGAATCTACAATTTTCAGAGTTAGATTTTTAACTTTAGAATGATTTTATCAGGATGGCAATTATGAAACAAAATATAACAAATCAGTGCAGTGCCAAAACACATTTATTCTCCTTACAATGAAAAATATAAAATGTGATACTCAACTTTCCAACATAACATTTGAAAATGTCTTTAACATACCACACAGCAATGTTTTCTACATTCTGTGAAGTAGTCTGGGGCATATACGTCCTACTACATACAAATTATGTGCAAACCAGGAGAACTATGAGGAGTGTAGTAATGTTTTAAAACAATGTCTATGATATGTAAGAACATACAGTTTACCTCAGACGTTCTTTTGATGGAGAGGATGGTGATCTGATCTGATTTTCGTGAAAAAGACGCACTGTATCATCTAAATGCACATGCCATCCCATTTGATCGCTTGCGCCCTTCTATATGTCCATCGTGTGGTCCATAGTATTTTTCTCCAAGTTCCGAAAAGACGTTGCCACATGCTAGCGTTAGGCATATATCAGTAACAGACGTCCTAACCATCAGAGCTGCATTCCACTTTAGTGGGGTATCTGTGTGCCATCAACCACGAAAGGATTACAACGGTGATCCTACAAATATTGTTGAAAAAATTTCAGAAATTATAAAATTCAGTAACGTTCGCATGATTGTGTATTTAAAGTGGTAGCTGATCCATTGAATACAATCTGAAGTGCTGACTATACGCAAAATATTTGGCAACTCAGAAACAATTAAAATTCACTTAATGGCGGTCAACATATCAGAATTCACGTCATTGTGAGGAGACTCTCGCAGTCTATTTAATAACGTAAATAATAATAATAATAATATAAAATAATCAAAGTTCAACATTGTACATCGCGTAACATTTGCAAAAAGTTAAAGTTCCAGCAGATTCACTGATTCTAAATCCCATTTGATTCGTGATTTATCTAAGTGTTAACAAATGCTCAGTTCAATAATTCAAAAACAGTCTTAATCGCATTTATTATTATTGTTATACCGCCAACCGGTTTCAACCCGACGTAGGGGTCATCTCCTGGGCGTTTACACCATTGGTCGACTGCTGGCGGTGTCACTCCTGTCTACATAACATAAAGTTTCCTGCCGTTATGTAGACAGGAGTGACACCACCAGCAGTCGACCAATGGTGTAAACGCCCAGGAGATGAAATGACCCCTGCGACGGGTTGAAACTGGTTGGCGGTATAATAATAATAAATGCGATTAAGACTGTTTTTGAATTATTGATTAATCATACTAATCGCTGCTTCTCTCCACAGCCATGTTGCCCAAAAGTACTCAATTACTGAGCGGCCATATACCGCACATAATAAATCGCTTCACAACTAAAAGCACACTACCAGCTCTCCAACATAGAACTTACCCATAAGATCAGTCCACATAGTGTGGATGTCCAACACGGAATGCTGCTCGATGACTGTTATAAGACTTCAGTTTCTCCACCAGAACTGACAAGGAACATAAAATATAGAAAATGGACCACCACTTACAAAATATACAATTTACAATAATAACATATGTGTCAAAATTTAGAAAGTGAACCACCATTTACAATATGTACAAGTCACATTTATAACACAAATGACTAACGAAAGGTCTTTCTCTTCTGTCCTGCCCTCAGACCCTACACATTTAACAGTTTATGCAGAATTCAGTAAAATACGAAATTTACACACCTGTGACTACGATAAATGACGAAGAATTTGTTGTTAAAACTTGATGAAAAATAAAGATAGCCCGTTTGTAGAAGCATCTCTTCATGCTTTGTTCGATGGTAGGATGAAATACCACATTTAAATTACATTTGCAGCAGCTGATTTTGTTCCGTTACAGCCCCATCTGCTATTACAAAATTGTTGGGGGTCAGCATTTGTTTGACAGGTAAGGGGTTACTCAGTATACATATTTTAATGGACAAAATATTAGACATCTTAAACAAATACATTCCAGTTTGTAAGCTGAGAAACAGTTGGTTGTCCTACTCATATCACATGGCCACCACGTAATTTCATGACGTAGACATCAGCTATCATTCGCCCAGAAAAAGACACAAAACCTAGTTACGCAACATTCTATCCATTAAAAACGACTGCAGCTACTCAAAATCCGCCTGGTACGAGCAGACCAAAATTTGTCTCAAAAATATATGACGTCATTTATACCTTGTACGGTTGAGGACAATGTCAATGTAAAGTCAGAAATTCCACCAGCAGCGGAAATGACCGATAGGTTTTATTCCGGTGTCTAGCTAAGATGATAATCACATTTTGATATACGATATTTTGACAGGAGACATGTCATAACCACTTTTTGTGAGCCATGGTGTGATGTTTTCCAGATGCCTGAGATCCGACCTGTCTGGAGCCACAGTCCTACCCGTCGTCTTCAAGTCGCGCAAGTGATGTGACGTGTGCCTGTACTCTAAACTGTGTGACCTACTCATCATTTTATCCACTGTGAGGGAATTTCTGCTGTGTTTTGCCTACATCGGAACCATGCGCATGTGAGAGGACCGACTCACTTGGCTTTTTGGGGTCTATAAGTAAAGGCCTAATAAGCGGCCCCTGATTAGACCTCAGTCATACCACTCACTTAGTCATCTCGTGGGTCCATGACCGAAGATCGAATACGTAGTCTCCGTCTGTATTCTATGCAACTGTAAGCTGGTCTGACTTGTGTTGGTGCTTGAACTGAAGCTAGTCTATGATATAGGCGTAACAGAGAGATTGTAGTCCAGACAACGAGCGGACATTAAAAAATCGCTTCAAGCATCTCGAAAAGGAGACAGTATAAATAGGTAACATGCTGTGTACACAAACATAATTACTAACCATATATAACGTACAGATTAAAGAGGATGAATATAGCGCATAACTGGTTTTCTTTTCTACCTGATACTTTCAGATATTTTGATATTGTTATTGAATTGCATCTAGATGACTTAAAGAGATAAATAATCATGACAGTCATACGAAACAGAAGAAAGCGGAAAGTCCTCGGTTTGACACAGAGATGGTGTTAATATCAGTCAAGTTCAACTTTAGTCTTGGTTCAAATTGGGGTATGTCATCTTTCACAATAAATTTTCAGTCTGCAGTTCAGTGTGTACTCGTTTAAGACTCGATAAGAATGGTGTTTCGGACCAGGTCTCGAATCCGAAACATCTGCCTGAGTTATCCAGGCACGCCTCATGCCCTCACAACTTCACTTCCGCCATTACCTCCTCTCCTACCTTCCAAACTTGACAGAAGTTCTTCTCTGTGCGGTGCTGTTAGTTAATACAAGTACCATAACCAAATTATTGTGTCATATTGAGATGTTCCAACAGTAATACAACCAAAGGTTCCCTCATGTCATCAGTTTAATCAATATATACAAAAAAATAGTTTATTCATTCCACCACTCCAAATTAACATACATCTATGTTATTCAGAACAGAAAATCATTACTCACAAAATATAAAGGCAAGAAGTTTTTGACATCAATGTAACACTGCAGTTCACAGATACTGGCCAATATCTTTAACAGTGCATACCTTGCAAAAGCTCAGAAAAATTTCCATAACGTCTCAACAACTTTAAAACAGTTCCCCCTAGTGTAAATACAGAAGACACATTGACACACATAGTGGTTACGGTTACTACAAGCCACACCACAAGTTGGGAAACGGGGCCAAATTTCTAGTAGTTTACTGTCGAGTTGAGATTTTCACACACAAATGTTTTATTCATATCTTACAGAAACTAGCAGTCCGGCCATAAACAGCCTTTTAAACGCGGCGCTAACGGCAATCAAATCATTTATAGCAATACAACAATTTAAAAAAAATTCATTTTTTTTTAAAAAAAAGCACAGAAGCTAGCAGTACGGCAATAAACAACCTTTCAAAACACGCCGCTAACGGCAATCAACTAATTTATAGCAATGCAACAGTTTAAAAATTTCTTAAAAAACACACACAGAAGCTAGCAGTACGGCAATAACAGCTTTCAAAACACGCCGCTCACGGCAATCAAGTAATTTATAGCAATACAACAGTTTAAAAAATTTAAAGAACATTAGTAAACAGGCTACTAAACTAAATACAGAACTTTGTTAATAAAATACGGTGAGGCAGTGAAGCTACCAACACTGCCATAAAAAAAAAATCAAAGGTCTCAGCAAAAACACGATTAATGGCAATAAAGGAATGGAGGAATTTAAAAAAAGTTTTTAAACAAAGTGTCCTGGAATATCATTAGAACGTAGCAGATACGACGAACCCGTGTATGGCGGCCACAAATCACCCACTCAGGGATGCTCAGGCTAGGCAGAATACTGACCAATTTAAATACGCCCGTAAACACAATTGCCACTCTCAGGCTGGTCACTGCACCGACTTTTAGTTAGCCGAAAACTTGTAATAAGATGGCTTAACTTGATGACAGAATTAGAGCTAACCTCGTGCAAGGAAACATTACACCCCACAGTCCTGAATGAGCGACCACATGATCAACCAACAAGAAGCATGAATTTACTCATAACACACGACAGAATAGCGAAACAAACTGCCAAAACTACACCTCCCATCGGGCAGTAACGACAGGAGGAGGAAAGATCACTGTCTTCAATTACACCGGTGCCGAGGACAGGAAACCCGATCGCTGGAGGCCACAAGGCCGAAGAGACACTGGTTACGCGAACTTATTACTTACTGATTGAACCTTCCACTAACTTAACTTGCAATTATGCTCGAACAGGCAGTACACGACCTCCGATGGCAAGGATCCACACATCCGACCTCGCACGCGTCGCCATTGTACCCAACACGCCACGGTCACGCGACAACACGCTCTGTCAACGGAGTTCACGTCTTCTCTGCAAACGTTGACGGGTAGTGACCGCTCCTTCATGTTAGGTGTCTCCTCTTTAAACTCCAGTGTTGAAACGGAGGACTTAAAGAAGCTTGTTAACGTCTCACCAAGGTTGGTTGGTTGGTTGTTTTGGGGGAAGAGACCAAACTGTGAGGTCATCGGTCTCATCGGATTAGGGAAGGACGGGGAAGGAAGTCGGCCGTGCCCTTTCAAAGGAACCGTCCCGGCATTTGCCTGGAGCGATTTAGGGAAATTACGGAAAACCTAAATCAGGATGGCCGGACGCGGGATTGAACCGTGTGCTAACCACTGCGCCACCTCTCTCGGTCTCACCAAGGTGAAATGAACAGCAACTACTCGTGGGGCGATTCTGTATTTAACCAACCCGCGGGGAGCTCTTCCGTCAAATCGACCCGCCCGTTACACACAACCGACATACTTCACGTGGCGACTCGGTACAACCGACCACGCCTGGTACGCGCTGGCGAGCCACACTGCCCTCCCGTGTCCACCACACTCTCTGAGACCACGCCCCTACTTCCGCGCCACCACACGAAGTTACCACAGGTCAAAGATCTCACTTCCTCCGTAGCAGTTTCCCGGAAGCAAAAACGCAGCTATCGATAGCCGAGGGAAAAGACAACTAAGCAGCCACTTAATGACAGACAACATATCAAACAAACATGTCAGGGGAAGAAAAGGAAAACCAATGCAATCTAAATACAAGGTGTCGCACGAGTCGATACACGGTTCACACATGTTCTAACAAGGGGAGGCCGCCAGTTGTGAAATTCAGATTCGATTCATACTGCGCATAATAGAAACTTATGGCCAGAGGTGTAATGTGGCAAAGCACCAAGATGCACTTCTCAGCGTTGTCGAGAAAATCGAGTTAAAAGAAACCGATGCTGTGAAATGCTCTCTACGATTAATGATTTTCTACAGCGTCGTGGCGCAGCGGTACGCGCTCGGGTTCGTAATCCGAAGGTCGCCGGATCGAGTCTCGTGCCATGCAACTTTTTTTTCTTATTTGTTTTTTGTAATTCAAATGTACACACACACACAGATATATATATATATATATATATATATATATATATATATATATATATATACACTCCTGGAAATGGAAAAAAGAACACATTGACATCGGTGTGTCAGACCCACCATACTTGCTCCGGACACTGCGAGAGGGCTGTACAAGCAATGATCACACGCACGGCACAGCGGACACACCAGGAACCGCGGTGTTGGCCGTCGAATGGCGCTAGCTGCGCAGCATTTGTGCACCGCCGCCGTCAGTGTCAGCCAGTTTGCCGTGGCATACGGAGCTCCATCGCAGTCTTTAACACTGGTAGCATGCCGCGACAGCGTGGACGTGAACCGTATGTGCAATTGACGGACTTTGAGCGAGGGCGTATAGTGGGCATGCGGGAGGCCGGGTGGACGTACCGCCGAATTGCTCAACACGTGGGGCGTGAGGTCTCCACAGTACATCGATGTTGTCGCCAGTGGTCGGCGGAAGGTGCACGTGCCCGTCGACCTGGGACCGGACCGCAGCGACGCACGGATGCACTCCAAGACCGTAGGATCCTACGCAGTGCCGTAGGGGACCGCACCGCCACTTCCCAGCAAATTAGGGACACTGTTGCTCCTGGGGTATCGGCGAGGACCATTCGCAACCGTCTCCATGAAGCTGGGCCACGGTCCCGCACACCGTTAGGCCGTCTTCTGCTCACGCCCCAACATCGTGCAGCCCGCCTCCAGTGGTGTCGCGACAGGCGTGAATGGAGGGACGAATGGAGACGTGTCGTCTTTAGCGATGAGAGTCGCTTCTGCCTTGGTGCCAATGATGGTCGTATGTGTGTTTGGCGCCGTGCAGGTGAGCGCCACAATCAGGACTGCATACGACTGAGGCACACAGGGCCAACACCCGGCATCATGGTGTGGGGAGCGATCTCCTACACTGGCCGTACACCACTGGTGATCGTCGGGGGGACACTGAATAGTGCACGGTACATCCAAACCGTCATCGAACCCATCGTTCTACCATTCCTAGACCGGCAAGGGAACTTGCTGTTCCAACAGGACAATGCACGTCCGCATGTATCCCGTGCCACCCAACGTGCTCTAGAAGGTGTAAGTCAACTACCCTGGCCAGCAAGATCTCCGGATCTGTCCCCCATTGAGCATGTTTGGGACTGGATGAAGCGTCGTCTCACACGGTCTGCACGTCCAGCACGAACGCTGGTCCAACTGAGGCGCCAGGTGGAAATGGCATGGCAAGCCATTCCACAGCACTGCATCCAGCATCTCTACGATCGTCTCCATGGGAGAATAGCAGCCTGCATTGCTGCGAAAGGTGGATATACACTGTACTAGTGCCGACATTGTACATGCTCTGTTGCCTGTGTCTATGTGCCTGTGGTTCTGTCAGTGTGATCATGTGATGTATCTGACCCCAGGAATGTGTCAATAAAGTATCCCCTTCCTGAGACAATGAATTCACGGTGTTCTTATTTCAATTTCCAGGAGTGTATATATATAATGCAGCATCTCCACGCGGCATGGACTCACTGCTTGTTGAATATGACTGTTACTTCCTTGTGAACACACAAGCACAGGGAGGCTCAGCCGTACGCCGCAATATGTATCTGGAATGATTTTCTCCAGTCCAGGAAGCACTCGAAAAGCACTGCAACACGAGAAAACGTTAACCAAGAGCCTGGTTACCGCAATGCAGCGAAACGTGGTACTGTTCGACGGCGCAGAAACCATGTGCATTCCCCCATCAGCTAACATCCTGCTCTCGGCAGCGTTTCCGCCTTAGCGACTCGTAAAGCCACTACTGTCTCTCCAGTCGGAACGTCTACCTGCGTTCGCTACCTGTCCGTTACTTCACATTCTTCAGATAACATATCAGAGAGGTCACGTGACCTCGCAATATCTTTCAAATGGTCCAAATGGCTCTGAGCACCATGAGACTTAACATCTGAGGTTATCAGTCCCCCTAGAACTTAGAACTACTTCAACCTAACTAACCTAAGGACTTGCTGTCAGGAAGGTCGCAGTTCGTAGTAATAGCTGGCAAATCATCGAGTAAAACTGAAGTGATATCAGGTGTTCCCCAGGGAAGCGCCCTGGGACCTCTGCTGTTCCGGATCTATATAAATGACCTGGGTGACAATCTGACCAGTTCTTTTAGGTTGTTCGCAGATGATGCTGTAATTTACCGTCTAGTAAGATCATCCGAAGACCAGTATCAGCTGCAAAGTGATTTAGAAAAGATTGCTGTATGGTGTGGCAGATGGCAGTTGACACTAAATGACGAAATGTGTGAGGTGATCCACATGAGTTCCAAAAGAAATCCGTTGGAATTCGATTACTCGATAAATAGTACAATTCTCAAGGCTGTCGATTCAACTAAGTACCTGGGTGTTAAAATTACGAACAACTTCAGTTGGAAAGACCACATAGATAATATTGTGGGGAAGGCGAGCCAAAGGTTGCGTTTCATTGGCAGGACACTTAGAAGATGCAACAAGTCCACTAAAGAATCAGCTTACATTACACTCGTTCGTCCTCTGTTAGAATATTGCTGCGCGGTGTGGGATCCTTACCAGGTGGGATTGACGGAGGACATCGAAAGGGTGCAAAAAAGGGCAGCTCGTTTTGTATTATCACGTAATAGGGGAGAGAGTGTAGCAGATATGATACGCGAGTTGGGATGGAAGTCATTAAAGCAAAGACGTTTCCCGTCGCGGCGAGATCTATTTACGAAATTTCAGTCACCAAGTTTCTCTTCCGAATGCGAAAATATTGGTAGGAATGATCATCAAAATAAAATAAGAGAAATCAGAGCTCTAACAGAAAGGTTTAGGTGTTCGTTTTTCCCGCGCGCTCTTCGGGAGTGGAATGGTAGAGAGATAGTATGATTGTGGTTCGATGAACCCTCTGCCAAGCACTTAAATGTGAATTTCAGAGTAATCATGTAGATGTAGATGTAGATCATGCCGGAGGCAGGATTTGAACCTGCGACCGTAGCGGTCGCGCGGTTCCAGACTGAAGCATCTAGAACAACTATGCCATAACGGCCGACGCAATATCTTTGACACAGCCGCTGTCGTTTGCAATAGCGCCAGCCATAGGCACGATACCTTGCGCGACTACCAGTCCTGAAAGTAAAGCTGTGAGAGGCGGTCATAAATGACGCCTATATAGCTCGATCGGTAGAGGAGAAAATTTTCGGGTTCGAGTCCTGGTCTGGAACACAGTTTTAATCTTCCAGGAAGCTTCAAACATCGTATCGGTCTGTGGATCGCTTCTTGCACGACTTACGCTTGGAAAAGGTCGATGAACTGCACAGTCTTAATGTTTTGTCTTTGTGGTGTTCTACAGTGTGCAGCTATAAGCTTGATGTCTTATTTCTGCAGAATGGGCCCACTACAGAGCAGCTGAAGTACGTGACGGTGAACGTGACAGACACAGCGGTTTGCCGCACGAGGCTGCTCGTACTGGAAGGAATGCTGTGTGCTGGAGGGATGGGGAACGAAGACTCCTGCCAGGTGAGTCTACTGTCCTTATATAGATAATAGTCCCTTCACTTCACCGTGTTAAGTCCTCATAGTACTCACGAATTGTGTCCCACTTCTGTCATAGAATCTTCAAGTAGATGATGACACAATGTATTCCTTCTTCAGTACACTTTCCGCAGACATAGCCATAGATCATTTATTATTTAACAGTTTGTTTCTTCAGCTCTTCCTGTTACCTATAATTTGAACTTTCTCTTTCAAATTACTTCTATCAAAACTTAGTACTGTTTTCTATACATCGGCATGTAATGAAACTACATGTACTACTAGAGCTAACATATTACTGTTTAACCATGCCACAGTGGCTACTGTTGTTAATTACGGACTGCAACCACTGAGAAAACTAACTGTCCTTACCGCTACTACTGCACTATTCGCTATTACCTATAATTTGTGAAAATACTATAGCGACGGTAAAAAAATTGCAAAACCAAGGAGTTGTGAGACATAAACGGAAGTTGAAAGGTGTGTTTCTACATCTGAAAGATAATGTCTATTCACATTTCGTGCCAATCGTGTAAGAGAGGAGCTAGTGGCGCCACTGTGAGGATGCAAATCAGGATTGCTTTAAATACACACTGTAATGGTCGTGAGCGTTTGTTGGCCTTGAGATTGGACGTGGTAAGTTTATGTTAGTCAAGAATGCCTTTAGGGCGACAAAGACGCCATTGTCAGCACCTC
Source organism: Schistocerca serialis cubense (assembly GCF_023864345.2). NCBI lineage: Eukaryota > Metazoa > Arthropoda > Insecta > Orthoptera > Acrididae > Schistocerca > Schistocerca serialis. The sequence continues at coordinate 733,169,839 of NC_064641.1, forward strand.
ACTGACATTTAACGAGATCTTATAATAGGGCTAGGAGAAGTTGAATGTTCTTTCTGCAGTTCTGGGAACGAATGTAGCCACTGTTCGATTCAAATGGCTCTGAGCACTATGGGACTTAACTTCTTAGGTCATCAGTCCCCTAGAACTTAGAACTACTTAACCCTAACTAACCTAAGGACATGACACACATCCATGCCCGAGGCAGGATTCGAACCTGCGACCGTAGCGGTCACGCGGTTCCAGACTGAAGCGCCTAGAACCGCACGGCCACACCGGCCGGCAGTAGCCATTGTATACGACAGCTCGTAGCGGTGGTCAAAGGAATGTATTGTCGCTAGAAGACGGGCTCCGGACATCACGTGACACTACTGAGAGAGAAGACCACCGTATTCGGCCTATGCCTCTGGCACAGCGTACTGCATCCGCTGGACCAATCTGAGCAGCAGCCGGCACCACAGTGATCCAACGAACGCTTATAAATCGGTTACTTGAAGGACAGCTCCGAGCCAGATGCCGTATAGCTTGTGTTGCACTGACCCCAACCACCGCCATTTGCTGCTTTAGTGATGTCAAGCGAGAGCTCATTAGAGGGTTGGGTGGAAGTCTGTTGCGTTTTCTGATGAAAGCTGGTTCTGTCCCGGCGCCAGTGATGGCAGTGTGTCAGGCCAGTTGGAGGACAGAATGCAACTTATTTACATGCTAGACACACTGGACCTATACCTGCGCTTATGGTATGGCGTGGGGTTTTGTATGACAGCAGGAGACTCTCGTTGTTATCCCACGCACCATGACTACAAAATTGTGCATCAATCTGATGATTCGATCTGTTGTGCTGCGATTCACGAAAAGCATTGAGGGGGTGTTTTCCAACAGGATAACGCTCGCACACATACAGCTGTTGTAACCCAACACGCTGTTCAGGGTGTCGACATGTTGCCTTTGCCTACTCGATCACCAGATCTGTCTCCAAACCAGCACATAAAGTGCATCAAGGGCGACAACTCCAGCGTCATCCACAATCAGCATTAACTGTCCCTATCTTGACCGAGTGCAAAAGGCATGAAACTCCACCACACAAACTGACATCCAGTACCTGTACAACACAATGGATGTACCTTTGCATACTGGCATTCAACATTCTGGCGGTTACACCGGTTATTAATGTACCAGCATTTCACATTTACAATTGCTTATCTTGCGCTTACATTAATCTGTGATCCTGTAACGTTAATCACTTCAATATGTTACGTAGACAAATGTATTAACGAAAATTCATTAGTCTACAGTAACTATTTTTTGGTGTTGCGAAGTTTTTCCCATCAGTGTATATGGTTACTGGTGCATGTATAGGATCAGTATAATTGTAGCGATATGACAAGAAAAACTGGAGCGGAGCCCCTCTGTGTTAAGGAGGTAAAAGCGCGCCAATGGGGAAGGTGTACGAAGCGTCGACGGCGTGCCAATTGTCGACCAAGCAGTGGTTTGAATTCACCCATTGTAGTAAATGCATACCGGTTTGAATACGTGACGTCCGCCTGCTTAGCTGGATTGTAATGTGCTTACCTCCTATGCAGCGGGCGCGGGTTCGATTCCCTGCTGGAATGAAGATTATCTCCGCCCGTGGACTGGGTGTTGTGTTGTCCTCATCATCATTTCATCCTCATCACCGGCTCGCGAGTCGCCCAATGTGGCGTCGACTGAAATAAGACTCGCACTCGGCGGCCGAACTTCCCCAGTTGGGTCCTCCCAATCAGCAATGCCACACGATAATTTCATTTCATTTGAATACGAGACGGAAACTTCCACAGATACGTGGAATTATTGTCTCGATTGACCGTTGCCTCTGCTACTAAGAAAGTGGCTTGATTAAACAGTGCTACATGGTATTTGTCAATTACTAGAAGAGCCATGTCTGAACCATCAAACACTGAGGCTAAAAGCACTGAATACTTGCAGACGCCGACTCAGCGTTTCAAAACATCGTCTCAAAGTAATTTCCTTTTTCCTTTTATGTTGTGACACCCGCTAGCATTTTTTGCGTCGTGCTTCATCAATATAGTTTAATTTAGGGATGCATACAATCATTTACCCAAATCATGCTACCTATATTAGTTTTCTGACCCAATTCCTAAAATCTGCTTGAGCGTCACTGTTATAAACACCGTAACTGACTCAACAAAGACAATTAGGGAGTTAATAAAATTTTATCGGGCTTCCAGCCGCGTCAGACCTACTACTTGAAAATGACTGAGGAGAGCTCGGTCGAAAGCTTTTGGGATTTTAACCACCTGATGTGGTTGGAAGCCCGAGAAAATTTTATTAATTCATATCACCGCGAAACCATGCATTCATACACAATTAGTGAGTTACATTATCTGAAAAACATTTTACAAATTTAGTCCATTTAAGTTGTGGTGGTAATTAGTTTCGCAGTTCCGTAATACACTGCTGGAAAAAATCTGGTATCCTCTTTAGACGTTCCAGATCACTCAAGATTTATTGTTGCAACAGTACACATGGAGTACATGAAATGATTAAATTTTCAGATCAGTAGCACACGCGGTTTTGAGGTACCACGGGTAGCAATGCAGGTGCTGACTCTAGCATCCAGTTGATCGTATAGATGGTGACTTATCTCCTGGAATACGTTAGTCAACGCCTGCTCGACCTGTTCACGCAGTTCTGTGAGACCTGTTGGTTGACGAGTCGCACGCGTCACGTCTTGCGCCATCATATCCCACACATGCTCGATTGGAAACAAGTCCAGAGATAGTGTTGACCAGGGAAGTTCCTGCACGTCTTGCAGGACACGTTGAGTTGCACAGGCAGTGTGTGGGCGAGCAAGAATGGCAAAAGAACAGATCTAACAACAGTCTGCATGTACCTAGCGCTGGTTAGCTTCCCCTTCAGAAACATCAAAGGTGATCATGTGTTGCAACGCATCGCGCCCCAGACCTTAGGGTATGGGATGGGGCGAGTGTGCTTTGGACAAGTGCACTCTACGAGACAGCGCTCACCAGGTCCGCGTCCTACGTGCAAACGACAATCACTTGCGTGCAGACAGAATCTGCTTTCATAGCTGAAAACCACTGCGTGCCATTCCATCTGTCAAGTGATGCTCTGACGGCACCGGTCGAGCCACGCTCGTCTAGGCTGTTGCATTAATGGAAGATAGGATAGAGGTGTGCTTGCCACTGCTAATAACCGCTTCGCAACAGTTCGTGTTGTTACGTCTACACTCACAAACCCTGCTACCTGTCCTGCGGTAGCTGTACAATGGGCCACTGCTGCCTTTAGAACACGACAATCCTGGCGGGCGTCTGTGCTGCGTGGACGTCCAGAACATCATCTACCGTTGAGGGGACGTACAGGCGATCCCTGATAGCAGTATCATTGCACGATTGACGCAGCACATCCACCTTGTGCGGAGATTTTCCCAAAGGACTATCCTGTCACACGAAAGGCAACAATTTGACACCTTTAAAACTCATTCACTCGTTCAGTTGGCTGTAGAGAGCAGGAGTGCGTCCCCGTGACGTGATTGCCTGCTTACTGCACGCATATGAACCTTCTGGATGTGAAAATTCCCTATTAAAGGGTAAACACAGATCGTACTCTGGTAGCTCTGTCGCTGCGCTATGTGCAGGCGGACGACGCTAAAACTATTATCAGAACATCTACCATCCTCAATGTGGCATATGCCACCATGGGATCAAAATAGACACTATGTTTCAAGGTGTGCTAATTTGTTTCCGGCAGTGTATACACTCTAAGCCATAAAACACGGCGCACATCAAAGAATTATCCGAATGGGGCGGAAATCGGTAGATATTCAGATAAACAAATGATTACAATTTCAGAAAATCAGTGGATGATTTAGTGATGGGAAAGAGCTTTACAAATTGACCAACGCAATAAAGTGTTGGTCCATCTCTGGCCCTAATGCAAGCAGTTATTCGGCTTGGCATTGATTGGTAGAGTTGTTGCATGTCCTCTTCAGGGATATCATGCCAAATTCTGTCCAATTGGCGAATTATATCGTCAGAATTCCGAGATGATTGGAGAGCCCTGCCTATAAAGCTGCAATCTTACGCCGCGCGGGATTAGCCGAGCGGTCTTGGGCGCTGCAGTCATCGACTGTGCAGCTGGTCCCGGCGGAGGTTCGAGTCCTCCCTCGGGCTTGGGTGTGTGTGTTTGTCCTCAGGATGATTTAGGTTAAGTAGAGTGTAAGCTTAGGGACTGATGACCTTATCAGTTAAGTCCCATAAGATTTCACCCTTTTTTTTTTTTTTTTTTTTTTTTTTTTTTTTTTTTTTTTTTGCAAACTTTCTCGATTGGGGGGAAATCCGGCGGCGATGCTGGCCAAGCTATGGTTTGGCATGCCCAAAGACAAGAAGTAGAAACTTTCGCAGTGTGCGAGGGGAGAGGGGGCTGGGATTATCTAGCCGAAATGTAAGCTCAGGGTGGCTTGCCGTGAAGTGCAACATGATGGGGCGTAGAATATCGCTGACGTTCTGCTGTGCTGTAAGGGTGTCACGGATGACAACCAAAGAGGTGGTGCTAGGAAATGAAATGGCACCCCAGACCATTACTCCTGACTGATGAGACGTGTGGTGGACAACAGTCAAGCTAGTATCCCATCGCTGTTCGGGGCGTCTCCAGACATGTTTTTGCTGGTCATCTGGTCATCAGATCTCAGTTCGAAGCGGGACTCAGCACTGTAAATAATTTAGTCAGTGAGATTCCAGGCCGAAGACGTGCCTGGAGACTTGTCTGCCACCCCTTCATGGGGCCTGGCAAAATGGAGTTTGGGTCTGAGGTGCCATTTCTTTTCATAGCAGGATTATTTGGTTGCTATCCACGGCAACCTTACAGCATATCGATACGTTGACGATATTTTATGCCTCATTCTGTTGCTTTCATTGCAAACCATCCTGGACTTACATTTCAGCGAGATGATGCTCGCCCACACACGGAGGTAGTTTGCACTGCTTGTCTTCGTGTTTGGCAAATCCTACCTTGGCCAGGCAGGGCACTGGATCTCTCTGTGATTGAGAACGTTTGTAGCATTATGGACAGGATCCTTCAACCATCTACGGATTTGCACGATCTAACGCTCCAATTGGGCAGAATTTGGCGTAATATTCCTCAGGAGGACATCAATCAACCCTATCGACCAATGCCAAGCCGAAGTGCCAGAGGTGCACCAATGGGATACTGACTTGTTGAATTTGTAAAGCTCCCTCTCTTGAATAAATGATACAATTTTTCTGAAACTGTAATAATTTGTTTGTCTGTACGTATGGATAATTCCTTCTTTGTGTGTCGTTCTTGTTGAACTTTATGAAAAGGTAACAATTTAACTATAGTAATACTCGTACCCGAGAATCTTCTACGAGAAATAATTAAACTGTGTTAGTACTGCATTGATGGAAAAGAATGGAAACTGTATGTTCAGTTATTATGTGAATTTGTGGTTATGGGATACCTTTCTACGACTGCAGATCAGCTCCTTCAATCACTTTAGATGTTGCTTTATTTAAAACCATCTAAAATATTATAACCATTAATGTGATGGAGCGCCTTTCAGGTTAATTAGTGTCTCATAGTGATGTATATAATAGATATTGGAGATAATGGATGATTCGGTACTTTTTCTCAAGGACTGTATATTTGGTTTAGAATGACGACTTCATTCTGTGTACAGGGAGATGGTGGTGGGCCACTCGTGTGTAACGGTTCACTTGCCGGAGTCGTCAGCTTTGGCTACTACTGCGGTCTGCCAGGCTACCCTAGCGTGTACACCGACGTGTCCAAATACGGCGACTTCCTCAACCATTCGCTGACAGAGCCGGTGTCGCCTCAATGACGTCACCAGGCTACTAGACGCTGACCGTCGTCGGCTCCATGGACAGCGTGGGGAGCGTCAAGCCGGGTTTAACTCTGCTGCCTGTTTTTCTGTGAAGCACTACCCGACAGGACAGTCTCTGTAGCAAGAAAACGCTCTCATAAATGGATGTCTTATGTAGGCTTAATGCTCTCGTCAGTAAAGGGCATGCGATTTTCTCCTGTTCATGTACTTCATTATATTTAATGTCATACAATATGCTGGTACGAGTGAAACTGCCCTACACCATGGATGATACATACCGTACATGACATCCTTATAGTGGAACCAACATCTCGATCAGCTGATTATTGGAGACATCCATATTCAGCAGACCTGTGAAGTACTGTTCAGTTTATCTTCATTTTAGTATTTTCAGTAAGGGTTTCTTTATTAAAATGATGCAGTACTGTACAGCGTTTGGTTCCAGCGAAAGATATATGCAAGCAGCTAATAGAGGATGTACATAAATGTTTACCTTGCTAACAAAATTCTTTAACTCTTTATTGATATAGTAAATGAAACTTGCGTTATACCACATACAGCTCTACTCATTAAATTTTGAACCTTACATGAACATTTAATGCATTTCATTTACGTCACAACATCTGTACCTCTGGAAACACCCAAAATATCAAGCTGGCGCTCAATCGCATGCCACACATGCAACATATCTGGTGTGACTGCGCTAATTGTATCTCTGATGCGTTGCTGCAATGTCGTAACATCAGGAACTACTGTTGTACACAGTACCTTCACATACTCGCAAAGAAAGAAATCGAAGAGGATAATGTCAGATGATTTCGAAAGTCACGGAATAGAGCCGTCTATGCCAGTCCACCTGCTGAGGAACGTTTCATTAAGAAAACCGTGGATTTCTACAGTCCGATGAGGGGGAGTTCAGTCTTCCTGAAATATGGCAGAGCTTTGCTTATCCTGTAGCTGGAGCATGATATAATTCAGCAACATGCCTAGGTAAACATATACTCTTACATTGCTTTCAAGGAAGTAAAATGAGCAACCAACACCACACCACACTTTAATCTTTGGACTGTCCCGAATGTGTTCTTGTATGACATGAGGATTTTCTAGTCCCCGGATCCAGACATTATAGCAGTTAACTGAGCCACAAACATGAATTGTATCCTTATCGGAAAAAACACGCACGATCTAAGAAATCATTGTGATCACCCAAACGATTCAGCATATCCACTGCAAACTGTTCACGTTTTCGGTGATCAACTGGTTGTAATGTTTGAACAATTTGGACCTTGTAAGCATGCAATTTAACACGTTTGCGAAGCACATTATGCACTGTACTCTTTGGTACTTGAAACTCCCATGACGTTTGTATAATCGATTTTCGTGGCAACCTCGTGAAGGTGGTTTGAACTACCTGCACAGTCTCATCCGAAACAGATGGTCCGCAGGTGCTTGGCCGTGAACCGACCCCGTTGCTAAAAAAGGTCCCATCCATGTTCTGGGTAACTTGACATCAGGCGTCTTCTTTCCATAATGGGACACTAACTTTCGCTGCACAGTAATCGGTGATTTGCTTTCTGCCAGCCACCCAACACATTGAGATTTCCCCTGGGGGAGGGAGAAGCCATTTTTATGATATAACTCACACAACGTTCCTTGTGGCGAAATTGTTGAATGACACACAGGTATACAGAAAATTTATGGGTTTCCTAGTAGGCCTGTAACAACTAACGTTGTGATCATAAATATAATTAACATTTAATCTTGAAATCAGGGTAAACATTTATGGTCACCCTACATTTGTTTCCTCAGTTAGAGTTGTTTTAAGAATACAAAAAAAATGGTGATCACATTTTTTTGAAAGTTGGTCCTTGAAATAAAACTTGATGAATGGAGAAGGTTTTGAGAAAAGAGAAATTTAATATCTAACTCACTACAAGAGCTTTCTCTTTAACCGACTTTTCTAATATATTGCGCTTTATTTCTTTTGTTTCTGTATCTATTCTGGACTAAACAAAAGTAATAAAACATAAACGCTTATATTTTGTAAGGACCGTATATGATGGATAGAAGTGAATGTCACTTCTTATAAAAGCATAATAAAAATGTCGCACGAGACGTTGAGGTTGTGCCAGAAAACCAAATGCTTCCTACCAAACTGATGTTTAATTGTTTGCTCCTGTGGAAGTGGCAAACTAAATGACCTAAGGTCCAGCAAAACCATGAATTTGCTGGAAGACTGCGATTCTGTCGTTTGTGAAAAGGAAGAAATGTTATAGTGTTGCAAACTGTCTGTTTCCCTCTCACCTGGCAAAATGTAAAAATGATAACCTCCCTATTAACGTTGAGCATTTCGGAGAAATTAGATTAATTGTACTACCAAGTGTGTAATATTAATAAAACATAAAAGCAAAGGCGGTCCGTAGTAGGCTGTAGCGTAAAAGTGCTTTACTTCAATAGCGCGATTAGCTAATTTTGAACATAAGTAATTTTCAAGCACATGTTTGATATTACATCTTATATACTGCAATTATCAGGTTTTTTACTGTACACATTGTAATGGTCGCCTAGTCGTAGATATTGCTATAATCGCACTATTTCACTCCCATTTACGGAGCTTGTTAGCACTTGATGTTAGGTTGACGCCATTAAAATGCATTGTGGTAATCGCTGCTGCTTGCTGGATTGCTGTTGTGTCTCGATGCTGATGCTGGCTCTAAATCCGGTTGTCTAGGGGTAAAAAGATGAGGTCCTGTGTTTTTGATGTGTTTTTGATGATAAATAACGAGCGAAACCAACAAATATTTAAACTTCAAATATTTATTACTCTGGTAGACATCTTAATTCCACTGTCCACCAAAGACAATGACACAACACAAAGTAGTACTTCTTTTACATGTTCTTTGCATTGTTTATCCACTTCGAACAATAACACACAAACACATTTTACCAAAGTGACATTCCGACTGCCCCCTCAACCCTTCTTGCTGCTTGTATTTATAACCTTGTCAAAGAACTACTAAAAAGAGGTATAGTTTATAAGTCACATGTACATTTGTTATCGTAATTTGTGCAGAAAAGTTATTAATTTATATCAAGTGACATAATTTAACATGTTATTAAAATGACAGACAGATTTGTTGACTTGACAGAATAATTCTTTGGTACAAAAAGGCCGTTTTTTAGAAGTTTGTCAATTGACTTCTCTAATTTGCATAAATAAGTATTTAACATGAATTATTAAGAATTACATTGGTTTTCGTCTAAAATAGGAGAGTTTACATGAACACTGAGGGAAAACGCTCCTAGTGAACAAATAGGTTTCACTGGGTGATTTTTATTTAAGGAGATCCAAAATAGGTAAGTTGGCCACTATTTTTCGTACATCATATTAATTATTTAAGATGAACTTAGTGTTTTTACATAATGACATTTACTGTATCAGTGATCAAGTGATATTAACTTTTGTGTGGGTCAGTTATTCAGCATAATTTAATGGGTTGACTGTTTATGGAGACATGTTATGCAATCATTGTTAACATACACAATAACTTTTCTATAATCATAAATACTCGTTAAACTGGTTGAATTTTGAGGGTATCGCATACTTTGGTGAAGTAAAGCCTTTAATAGGTTCCGTTACAACATATAAATCCAGAGATCATATTCCATAACTGTATTAAGAATAAACGACATCAGAAACGTTACAGCCTCACGTCACTTATTGGTAACAGTACTCTCGGCTATGGCACCAGTATGTGAGTTAGGTTGCAGCGTTTTTGATGTGGACTTATTCCAAATCTAACTATAGAATATGACGCCTAGTTTCAAATATGTAAAGTAAAAGAATCTGGTAACTGCTGTATATAATACTGTGCAGTAGAAATTCAAGGTACTTTTGAATTAACCAGGAACAAGGTTCAAAATGACGTCCATTTAATTACTTGAAAGAACAAATTGAAATCACAACGTGCAAATATTATCAGATGCTACCGTCAGAATTAAAGATACTTTTGAACTATCCAGGAAAAAAGTTTATAGAGTGCAATTCATTTCATTCATTGAAACCACAAACTGAAAGCATGACATGAAAATATTGTGAAAAGCTGACTTCTAGGATAATCTGTCCCTCCAGGGTAAACAGCAGCATTTCTGAGAACAGTTGATCCAGTACTTAAGACCAATATCATGTAAAATTCTCCTTACCGTAAATTCCGATGCTGGCTCCCACCCCCCTCCTTCCCCCCGACTTAAAAGTAATGAACTACCAGAGGTGGCTCTGTCTTAAAAGACCAATAATACCTCACACCTCATATTAGTAAAACAATGTTTACAACTACACACATAAGACTTCAGTATACGAGGTTTGACTGAAAAGTAATGCTTCCACCTTCGTAACTCTTCAACAGTTGGCAGCATTGGTATTTGGCAGGTACTGGCTTGTTCCGTAGCCTCTTCTCTACGGCTCCAGTTGGCGGGAAGTCTTAGCAGTGAAAGGTTGTGTTGTTACGGTGGAAAGTATGTAACCCTGCGCAGACGGTCGATCACTGCGATTTAAGTAACGTGCAGTCATTGAATTCTTGACAGCAGAAGGTGTCACCCCAAAGGAGATTCATCAGAGAATGAAAGCAGTTTATAGTGATTGTGTTGATGTGAGTACTGTGCGTCCTCACTGTCGTAACGCGAGAGGAGTACCTTGAAAGGTGGCTCCACTGAGTCACAGCGCCAGAGATCGCGCCAAAGAGTTTTATTCCGCCGCCTCCACTGGCAGTGCTTGTTCAGAAGTTGTGGTGGTTAGTGCTTTGCTGAGAGGATGTTGATAGCTGTACTATTTGAGGCCATGTCGTGTGCAGTTGTTTTGATGGGCTAGACAGCAGATGTTGTTCGAATGGAGATGTTGTAATGATCAGAGTGTATTTTTAGTCAATATATATGAAGGTAAAAAACATATTTTTTATTTTTTTTTAAATTTCCTAACTAACAATGTCTCTTGGTCACAGGTTCAGTCAACAAAGCATCTGGCTTGTGTTCATGTATTAGACTGTAATTCGGGTTTCTATGTGCAATTATAGTATTTCAGTTTTATTTAATTAATTCAGTGTAAATGGTATTTAAAATATCTTGTCTTATTGAGGAAGAACCGTGCCAGATGTGTACGTTGAATCACACTTCCACACACAGAACAGTTACACTTGTGCTTTGTTGTTTCGTAGCTTTTATAGTTGCTGGGGACTTAATTCATTAATTGTGTTAACGGAAGTTTCCTTTCATTCTTTGTTGTTATTCTATGCAGTGAGATTGCGTACTAATACTACTCAGGGCCAACCGGTTACGAGACTGAGTAACCGGACAGACAGCGACTAAAATCAAAATTATTTGCATTGTAATTAATTAAGCCCCCATACACATGGCGACCGCTGCTTCGGATCGTCCCTTGGAATTCTTTTGATAGTAAAAATGGCAGGCGGTAGTATTGTTGTAGTAATTTGTAGTTTAGTAATTGTAGTCTATATTGCATGTGCAGATTTGGTAATTGAACATTTGTAGTGCTCTTGTCATTCTTCTAATGGTATTTTTGCAGAATTTAATTTTTGATGTCTTGTATAGGGGTTTGACAATTTTGTGCAATTATGAAGATTTCAATTGTTCGTTAATCGTGTTTGTCGGGAAGCATTTCGTGTGAATGGTATTGTTGGCGATAAAGTGTCATATTGTGTGTAATTTTCGTATAGTGACGAGTTTTGTATGTATTGTAAATGATTATGCGATCGATGAAAAAGGCAAAAATGATGGATAGGGAGAATGACGAAACTGTTAACATGGCGAACTCGCCAACATAGGAGAACAGTATGATGAATAATGAAGTAGAAAACAATTTAGTAAGTCAGGAAAATAGTCCGGAACCAGTTCAAAATTTTTCTCAATCAAAAAATTCACAGAATACGAGATTAACGATAGAAGATTCTGAAATAGTATCGAACACAGATAGCTTTACGGCTATGATGAAGGAAGTTAGTTTTACGGGAAATGTTAGGGGCGAAAAGAATTTTGAACCAGTTAATATGGAGCAGTTGATGGGTGATATATTAAATTTGGGATGACAGATGGGAACTTTGGCAACACAGTTAGAAACTGATATGGGACCAATGGAAACACGGTTAGACTCACTGGGATCACAGTTACGATCTGAATTAAAAACAGTGGCAACACGGCTAGACTCACAAATAGGAACAATTAAAACAGAGATGGAAACCATGGAAACATGGTTAGACTCACGAATAGGGACATGTTTCAAAAAGATCAAAGATGAATTAAAGAAAGAAATTAGAGAAGAAGTACAACCGATTTTGAATGCTCACAATAATAGATTAATATCAATAGAAATAAGACAAAAGGAACAGGATAGAGAACAGGAAGAAAGAGATCGCGTGATAGTACAAAAATTTTCAGAGCTAAATTTACAACGTGCACACGATAAGGAAGAAATATTTGAAAGAATCGAGGAATCCGTACCAAATGACAGAATAAATAACCTAACACAACAATATGAACAGTTAACTACTAAATGTGTTAATACTGATACCCGAGGCGTGACACTTACGGAAGACGTAAATAAACAGAAAGAACGAATAGGTGACTTATCGGAAAGAGTTGAGGAGATTTCAGATAAATTGACAAGTCTTAGTTTAAATGGGGACAGAGATTCAGATGATACAGCTCCATTGCAATTTGCAGAAACCGAAGAGTACCAGAACATAAATAAACATGTTGAAAATCAGGGAAAATTTAATGAACACGTTAAAAGGGATTTTGAGGCATTACGAAAGCAAGTCAAAGAAATTGAAGGCGAAATCGTAGGAAGAAATTTAGAATCACAGATAGCAGAGGGCTTTAAAGAAAATAATTTATTTCATTTACGAGATGCAAGAAGAGAGCGCCAGGCGGGCGAACTTGACAATAATCGACATTCGGACTGGGACAGACGCGGTAGGTCTTTGTCGCCATGAGGCGAAAACTTTGACTATAAACACTTTTTAACTGTTCGGAAATTTAAGATCTTTCGCAATTCTAAGAATGACATACATCCATGTTCATGGTTAGATCAATTTATGTACGCACTTCCACCAAATTGTCCACCAAGTCACAAACTGGAATTTATGTGTGGCTATTTAAGTCCTCAGGGGATTCACTACACTAAGTGAATTTGTGCTGTAGCGTGCACAGGGCCCCGAGCTGTAGTAGTGCTATTTCACTTTTAGTTTTCTGCACTGCTGCCTACTCTTTTACTATTCTTTGTATCTATCAAAACAACTCTTCAACTGTCAATCTATCTAGAGAGTCGGTAAAGAATAACCGGATATGACTATTTTACCCAAAAATGATTTCGGAAATTACCGCTTGGACTTAATGTATCTTCAGCAGCATTCATTCGTAATTTAAACGAAATTTTACCTGTTTATCTTCGTAACAATATTACTTCATATGTTGACGATATTCTTATTGCTAAACGTTCTTGGAGTGAGCATAACAAAATTTTGGATTCATTATTACGTATTTTTGCAAGAGTTGGCATTACAGTTAACTTGGAAAAATCTGAATTTGGTCGTTCTCAGGTGAAATTTCTTGGTCATATTATTTCTACAGAAGGTTTTCTACCTGATCCAGAGAAACTAGACGCTGTTCGTAATTACGCTGTTCCTACTACAAAACGTGATGTTCGTAGTTTCCTTGGTGTCTGTAATTTTCCTACACGGTTTGTTAGATTGGACGATTTGGCCACACCTCGTTTATTTGAACTATCTGGAAAGAATTCTAATTGGTGTTGGGATGAGGAAGCTCAATCAGAATTTGAACAACTTCATGATGTTTTAGTTGCTGCTCCACTTCTTTCACATCCGGATTTATCTAAAGATTTTTGTTTGGCGACGGACTCATCATACAAAGGCCTAGGTGCACACTTATTTCAAGAGACAGAAGAAAACGGCGTTGTAGTATAGAAAACTATTGCATTTGGAAGTCGTGTTCTCTCTAAATCAGAAAAGAATTATTCGATTACGGATCTTGAAGCCTTGGCTGTTGTTTGGGCTTTCACAAAATTTCGGACATTTTTGTATGGGAGACATACTAAGGTTCACACCGCTCATCGAGCTCTGGAATTTCTTATGTCAACAAAATTAACACATGGAAGATTGTCACGATGGGCGCTGTATCTACAGGAATTTGACTTTAGTATTGTTTACATACAGGGTTCTTCAAATATTATTGCTGATGCTATATCACGTGCACCTATGGCTTTGAAACAAAGTGCTGAAGAGGACTGCAAAGAAAACAATTATTGTTTGATGTATATTCAAGGTGTTGCGTTTGAAAATTTTAATTCGTCTTCGCTCCAGGAAATCACTAAGGAGCAAAATAAGGATCCAATCTGGAAGGACATTAAGGAGAAGTGGAGGAGAAAGGAAAGTGTAGCGATTAGACAGTATTATTTAGTTCGCAATGATATTCTTTTTAAATGAAAATCGGTCGACAACTCTGTTTGGTTAGTTTGTGTTCCTGATGAGTGGGTTAATAAATTGATTTGGTATACACATTTCAGTTATGCACACTTTGGCCCCAGAAAATGCTTTCATAAATTACGAGAAAATTGCTACTTCAGTAATATGGAAAAACGTATTCGATCTGTTCTTGCCAAATGCAAATTGTGTCAAAAGGCTAAGCCGCCAACTATTTCTCACAGAGCACCGTTGTTTCCTATCATTCCAGCGAAATTAAAGGAGATGGCTGCAGTCGATTTGTTCGGTCCAGTGGTTCGTTCTACTAATGGTTTTGCATAAATTTTGGTAGCAGTGGAATTGACATCAAAATATGTGTGTTTTACACCTTTACGCAAAGCAACAGCTCGTTCAGTATCTAATGCTTTCGTCAAACATTTTCTTAAAGAAGTGGGTCATGTTGATAAGGTTATATCAGATAATGGATCACAGTTTCGCTCTAAAATTTGGCTTCGTACTCTATGGCGTCGTAAGATTAAACCAATTTTCATTTCACTTTTTCACCCTCAATCTAACGCTTCAGAGAGATGGATGAAGGAAATCAATAAATTGTGTCGACTTTATTGTCATCAGAATCACAGAACATGGGATCAGTATCTTCATATTTTTCAAAACATTCTGAATGAACTCCCTAATGATTCAACTTCTTTACCGCCTATATTGATATTAAAAAACAAAGCACCGACAAATCGCATTCCTTTTCCGCCTTCACGGAAACTGCGGCATTCTGAACTTGTCAACCTGGCTCTACAAAATATTGCGTCTGCGGTTGCTAGAAGAGAGAAATCAGCTAAGCGTCCTGGTCGTTTAAAAACCTTGTCAGTTGGTCAAAAGGTGTTAATTAAGTCTCACCGTTTGTCTCACAAAGGAAAAGACTTGCGTCGCAAATTTTTTCTGCTTTATAATGGTCCTTATAAGGTTCGCAAAATCATTCATGATAACACTGTCGAAGTAGAAACTATTAAATCTCGGCGCTCTAAGGGAATACATCATATATCGAACGTTAAAATTTTTGTGGAATGACATACTTTTGAGAAACTAACAGTTATATGTAAACACATGGAGAGTACAAGGATACCACGCCGTGTTCTGGCGGCGGCACATACTCATAGCAACAGTGATGTCTGAGCGCCGCACAAGGCAGTCGTTGACCGCAAACAATTACTTCCTACGTCATGCGTACCTACAGCTGATCGAGCGCTCAGTGCGAATGCACTGACAGCCTAAACAAATACACAGTCTAATTTCTCCGATTAAATTCAGTATAAAGCTATAGTGACTTGATAAATTATGTTATTAACGTTCAGTATTTTTCAGGATACAGTTGTATAAAATATTTAAGAACTTCAGGTAAATTCTGTGTGTGTCTGATGTTAAGAGGACTTGCTATCGAGAAAATTTTCAGGAAGAATGTAATTTCGAAGAAGAATCTAATAAACTAAAAAGGTAACTATTAATTGAGTTTATGTTTCTAATTACTTTAGAAGTAATTTGCTGCTCGCAATTACGTGATTCATACTTTGTGCTAAATTTCATGTTCTATGAATTTACTTGTGAAGCGACGTGCTTGCGTACATTAACTGATTTTGACAATGATTGATTAATGAACAGGGTTGTTATTTGTGTATATTATGCATTGCATGGCTGCTATGCTTTTTCACTGATGTCACTTTTTTTATTATGTGCCTGCTGTGCTTATTTATTTAAATTTTAATTGTCACCTGATTAGTTGTGCTGATGTGGTTATGTATGTAAGTTATACTTTGTGATTTATCTGCTTGCACCTTCATGTTTACTTATTAAGATTACATGTGAACATTTATTTGCTTATGCTGATATGATGCTAATGACCTGTTTATTATGTAAGATACATATTTGCTGCTTTGCTTATGAATTGCATATTTACTCATTTCTGTTTTGTTGTCATAACTACTCTTTAATTTGGTATATAGAAATGCTGATATACTGTGTACAAACATAGAGTTTAGGTCACACTATGGTATTAATTATAGATTGTTCAGTTGGCAGAGCCTCATTGTAGGAATTGTGCTGCATCCACTTGTTGACATTATGTTCTCTACTGGTATATTACCTCGCTATTGCATGTTTTGCTTACGCTCAGTGCTTTATATTGTAAGATAAGAAAATAAACTGCTATAATTCTACGAACGACATTGGTACAAGAAACTTCATTGAAGTCACATGAGCTGGAAGTTTTATGGAAGCTGTATAAATTTATGCTAATAGGAAGGAAGCTAACGACATGACATACCAACACTAGGTTTAGACCATTGACAGTTATTACACTGCATTCTTCGTGAGCAATTGAAATAGCAAGTGACACTTGGCACAAGAAATACTCCACATGTTTGCTTCTGTTTTGCCATGATTCTTGTAGTGGTGTACACACTGTGAAATATTACGATCATTCACACTCCGTACTCGTACTTACTTACTGAGAGTTATTCAAACTAAAGGCTGTTAGAGGTCATGTATGCATTTCTTTTATTTAATGATGGACAAGGTAACCAAAATGCATTTTATAATTCATAATGAGTAGAAGATTTGGGTCAGATGGAATACACAGAGGTTGTGGGTCGACATTGTGTCTTCGGATTGTATGGGATGAT
This sequence comes from Schistocerca serialis cubense, assembly GCF_023864345.2. Lineage (NCBI taxonomy): Eukaryota > Metazoa > Arthropoda > Insecta > Orthoptera > Acrididae > Schistocerca > Schistocerca serialis. Next base: position 733,186,890 of record NC_064641.1, read on the forward strand.
GAATTGAAGTTTGCACTAGGATTTTATCTGTACTTGTTCGAGGAGACTGACTAGAGGAAAGAGTTGTTATGGAAGTGAAATGATATTGGCGATAAGGTTTATATGTGTCGACGTATTGAAGAGGTATTATCGAGGTATTGAGATTGTGTGAAGTTGATGAATATTGGAGTTTTGGTGGACAAGAGGTAAGGTAAATGATATTGATGATAAGGTTTATATGTATTGACATAAGAGGTATTTTTGAAGTATTAAGATTATGTGATGCTGATGATTATTGGAGTTTTGGTGGATAAGAGGTAAAGTAAGTGAGGAGCATATTTTATTGTTGGTTTATATGGAACAAGGGGGATGAAGATGGCAGACTAGAACACTCAGGTGGAAGGAAGATTGTCTACAAACACTTTGTTAAATCAATAAGCAGTACATACTTTTTTTGGAGAGAGGAAGTATTTGCATATCTTGGCACACTGACAGTTGTTCAGCAACCATACATTTGATTTGGCTTAGCAAACATTGATCTTGACATGATGACTATGACGTTGACCAACTATTATTGACTGTTATACATTGCTGCCACTACTACTTGATACACATGTCGAACATCAAATGTTTGACAGAATTGCATTTACACAGTTAACACTACTCAATTACACAGTAGCACTTAATGTGGATGAAAGATGAGTGAGTGTGTTTTGTGTGTTTTTCCTTTCCTAATCCCAAATAATTGGTACCGACCTATCTCCTAAATACTATTTTACTTGTTTGTTGTGGCTTGCACAGACACCCATAAATATTATAGGTTTACTGATATTTGTGTATTGTAATAGTTAATATGACAATATCTGATATCATTTGTGTGTTTATTACAATTTGTATGTTTAGTGTAGGAGCATTAATAATGATTTTGTAAAAGCAATTGTGTGTGAATTCAATCTGTTGTTCATGCCTGCACCTGTTCAACATTAACGGGTGCCACTTAGAAATGTTTAATTTCTGCTGATGAACTCTGATGAACTGTCTAATTAGTGATAGTGAATATTATGGACTGTTACCTGCACTTGTTCAAAATGATGGGTGCCACTTGGAAATGTTTAATTTCTGCTGATAAACTCTGATGAACTGTCTGATTAGTGATAGTGAATATTATGGACAGTTACCTGCACCTGTTCAACATTGCTGGGTGCCACTGATGGAACTGCTTCTACTGACATAATGTCACTTGTTGGTGTCTGCACCTGTTCAACATTGCTGGGTGCCACTGTTGGAGCTGTTTAAATACTGCTGATGAAATGTTATGAGACTGCTATTTGCACCTGTTGACCATTGCCGGGTGCTACTTGTTTATTGAACTATTGAAAGGATTTTGTGTGAATATTTGTACAAACTGATTTTTTTGAGTATTTATTGTTTATGAAATGTTATGAGACTCTTACCTACACCTATTCGTCATTGCTGGTGCCATTGATTGAATGATACTTGTGTAAACTATTATGTAAAATCATATGAATGCAAGCATTTGTATTCCTTACTGTATTTTATATATTAGGTTATTGAAGGGTCAGTGCAAAGCCAAAATTTATCTAGTTATGTGATATTTACTTATTAATATTATCTATTATTTTTGTCTGTATTTTTTTTTGACGAATTTGGTGGTATTTTCACCACCAATGCTGGCAAAAATGCCATCAAATTCTAGCCCGTGGAGGAAGGGCATATGAAAGGTGGCTACACTGAGTCACAGCGCCAGAGATCGCGCCAAAGAGTTTTATTCCGCCGCCTCCACTGGCAGTGCTTGTTCAGAAGTTGTGGTGGTGAGTGCTTTGCTGAGAGGATGTTGATAGCTGTACTTTTGAGGCCATGTCGTGTGCAGTTGTTTTGATGGGCTAGACAGCAGATGTTGTTCGAATGGAGATGTTGTAATGATCAGAGTGTATTTTTAATCAATATATATGAAGGTAAAAACATTTTTTTTATTATTTTTTTAAATTTTCTAACTAACAATGTCTCTTGGTCACAGGTTCAGTCAACAAAGCATCTGGCTTGTGTTCATGTATTAGACTGTAATTCGGGTTTCTATGTGCAATTATAGTATTTCAGTTTTATTTAATTAATTCAGTGTAAATGGTATTTAAAATATCTTGTCTTATTGAGGAAGAACCGTGCCAGATGTGTACGTTGAATCACACTTCCACACACAGAACAGTTACACTTGTGCTTTGTTGTTTCGTAGATATTATAGTTGCTGGGGACTTAATTCAATAATTGTGTTAACAGAAGTTTCCTTTCATTCTTTGTTGTTATTCTATGCAGTCAGATTGCGTACTAATACTACTCAGGGCCAACCGGTTACGAGACTGAGTAACCGGACAGACAGCGACTAAAATCAAAATTATTTGCATTGTAATTAATTAAGCCCCCATGCAACCTGCCAAATTTCATGTACGGGCGCTTTAATTTCAGGAGTCAGTATCCGGGGTATCCATTACGCACAGATCTTCCAATAACAAAGCAAAGCAATAATGTGATCCACACGTTCTTCTGAAATGCCGATTGTGCTTGCAGTTTCTCACTGAGTGATACGACGATCGTTCTGAATCAATTTGTCAACATTTTGCTTGTGAAACTCAGTGGTTGCTGTCACGGGACGTGGAACTCTTTGTTTGTCACGCAGGTCAGATGTTCCCACCTCAACATCTTTAACCTTACTCGCCCAGTGACGCACAGTACTCACATGAACACAGTCACCATAAAACGCTTTCATTCTCTGGCGAATCTCCTTTAAGCTGACACTTTTTCTGTCAAGAATTCGATGACTGCACGTTGCTTAAATCGCATTGACAGATCGTCTGCGCATGTTTCCATACTTTATACTGTAACAACACAACCGTTCAATGCTAAGGCTTCCCGACAACTGGAGCCGTAGTGAAGAGACTACGGAACAAGCCAGTACCCTCCGCATACCAATGCTGCCAACTGTTGAAGAGTTACGAAGGTAGAGGCATTACATTTCAATCAACCCTCGTAACAGACTGTGATTTACTCAACGTATCTTCCATAGATGAGACTGCGTGTCCAGTAGAAATCCATAAACTTGCCTCTGAGTTAGACCGTTCCCAAACATGTCATGCACTTAATTGCTCAACAAGCCACATTCCGCCACTCATGCTACGGAGATGTTCGTCCTCCCAGCTCCAGTTCGAACAGGACGATCGAAGATTTACACACAAGAACTCAGTATAGCGCTCAACTACAGCAACGCACTTGCACTGCCGTTAGCAGACCTTCAGAACCCGTGAAACTGCATTGCACAAACACATATGACAGTGTTCTAAAAGTTAACTGACAAGAGGATGCCCAACAATGCAACTCGTATCAACCGCTGGCCACAACCAAAAGTACCCATGCTAGTGGCAATTCATCTTCGTATTACTATTCTAAAATCCACGTAGCATATGATTTCATACAATTTCGGCTCTGTAACATCAGATCATGCGGTGATGCTCGACAGCTTATGGGAGCACAACATCACAATTTCACTGAGAGAACTCAACACCGTGCCCCGGTTCACCGGGACTCGCCACAACGTGCCAAACGCGCTTTCTGCTGTCATCACTCAGTGGCTCCTTTCCCATTTGCCACGTCGCCTTGCGGCTCCATCCCTAAGGAAAAAAGGCGATTGACACTGATCGATAGCAAAACCCTAGTCGATACGCAGAGTCGTACAAATCGGCACAATATGGAACACCAAACATGAAATCAATATGGACGTACTGTCCGGGAAAAGTGAAACACCAAGACAGAGAGATGTAATCACAGTAACACTTACTTCACCGATTATGGACATGACATTACACATGACTGGATTGAAGAGTTTTTAGCAAACAGAACACAGTATGTTGTTATCAATGGAGACACGTATACAGACGTTAAAGTAACCTCAGGCGTGCCACAGGGGAGTGTTATGGGACCATTGCTTTTCACAATATATATAAATGACCTAGTAGATAGTGTCGGAAGTTCCATAAGGCTTTTCGTTGATTATTCTGTAGTATACAGAGAAGTTGCAGCATTAGAAAATTGTAGCGAAATGCAGGAAGATCTGCAGCGGATAGGCACTTGGTGCAGGGAGTGACAACTGACCCTTAACATAGACAAATGTAATGTATTGCGAATACATAGAAAGAAGGATCCTTTATTGTATGATTATATGATAGCGGGACAAACACTCGTAGCAGTTACTTCTGTAAAATATCTGGGAGTATGTGTGCGGGACGATTTGAAGTGGAATGATCATATAAAATTAATTGTTAGTAAGGCGGGTACCAGGTTGAGATTCATTGGGAGAGTCCTTAGAAATTGTAGTCCATCAACAAAGGAGGTGGCTTACAAAACACTCGTTCGACCTATACTTGAGCATTGTTCATCAGTGTGGGATGCATACCAGATCGGGTTGACGAAGGAGATAGAGAAAGTCCAAAGAAGAGCGTCACGTTTCGTCACAGGGTTATTTGGTAAGCGTGATAGCGTTACGGAGATGTTTAGCAAACTCAAGTGGCAGACTCTGCAAGAGAGGCGCTCTGCATCGCGGTGTAGCTTGCTCGCCAGGTTTCGAGAGGGTGCGTTTCTGGATGAGGTATCGAATATATTGCTTCCACCTACTTATACCTCCCGAGGAGATCACGAATGAAAAGTTAGAGAGATTCGAGCGCGCACGGAGGCTTTCAGACAGTCGTTCTTCCCGCGAACCATACACGACTGGAACAGAAAAGGGAGGTAATGACAGTGGCACGTAAAGTGCCCTCCGCCACACACCGTTGGGTGGCTTGCGGAGTATAAATGTAGATGTAGATGTAGAAATGATTAGATTTACAGACTCTACGTGCTCTGTGACTGTGGTTGTTCAATAGGGAGTAGTGCCACAATGTGCTGCAATCAGAGCCGCTAGACGTCATAGCACGGCATCAAAGAGTGCCTGAATGTGCTATTGGGGAATATTCTGCCACGCAGTTTGTTACCGTGTGCACGGTCCGCCCTGGTTGCTGAGTGGTCAGCGTGACAGACTGTCAATCCTAAGGGCCCAGGTTCGATTCCCGGCTGGGTCGGAAATTTTCTCCGCTCAGGGACTGGGTGTTGTGTTGTCCTAATCATCATCATTTCATCCCCATCGACGCGCAGGTCGCCGAAGTGGCGTCAAATCGAAAGACCTGCACCAGGCGAACGGTCTACCCGACGGGAGGCCCTAGCCACACGACATTTCCATTTACCGCGTCCACGAAGGGTCAACTGTGAGCTGCCGGAGGACGTGAACGAACCGTTCACTGATGCAGCAGTAGCTGTTCAAATTGCCTACAAGACGTAGGAGTCGAGATCGCGTGTTACAGGTGGTCCAAACGTTCACACTACGCGTTCGTCCATTACGTCGCTCAACAATATAGTCTGCCAAACTGCATTCACCACGACGGAGTTGAAGACTTACGTGCCCATCACTGGAGGCCAAGCTGAAGTGAAACTCGTCCGAAAACGCGACGTTTTGCCTCTCAAAACTGTAGTGTCGGCGTTCAAGTGCCCATTGCAGTCTGCGATGTTGTGGGGTTCTGTCAGTGGAAGCCGAAGCAATGGCACGCATGCCACAAGACAAACCTCCATAAGAAGCTGTCAGAACGTCGACGCAAATGTCCTCACCCGTTGTAGTGCTCCGACTTCGCGCCAGCACCGTGGACGACGCTGTTCTCTCCGTTACGGCCAAGTGGACAAGACGGTGGTCATCTTGTGATGTAGTCACATTGTCTCGTCCAGTACCCTCTCTCCACTGTGCACAACCCTCTTCCCTCCACTGGTGACACACGCACCTCACAGTTGAAGCAGGATGTAAAACTAGAGCGCCGCATGCTGGAACTCCCAGTGGGCAGGGCAAAGTCCCTAGAACGCCCATGCTAAGGAAGACATACAAAACACATTTCCAACACTCACAAAGTGCCCCTGAGACACTGTGAGCATCCCAGAATGCCCCTGAGACACAGAATGCATCCCAGAGTGCCCCTGAGAGCTGCAACACCAAGAAGAATCGATTCTCGGCTTTTGGCAAGATGAGTGTGTAGTTTTTTTGGGTTGAAGGTCAACTATTTAATAAATAAACACTTTTTGAGTTCAAGGTGAAGTTTATTGTCCATAGTACAACATACAATCACCTACAATCTTTATTTTACAACTGTTATTGTCTACTTTGGCCCAAATAAACAGGTCAGATTTGAGCTTCTTCTTTCTTCTGGCAGACAAAACAAATGTTTTGCCTCGAAACAAAGTACCATAAAGTATCTTAGCTAGTAATCTTGTAGTCTCGATTATACTCCAGGTCTTCCAGGCAAGAATATTTGCGTCGGGGAATTCTTCAAGGCCACCATAATCTGCATGATTCCCCCAGACTATGCCCAAGGTCAACCATGTACTGCCTTCAAAGACAGCTGATATATCACAGGTAAACTACATTCGAAGTCCACGAAAAACATTTGGACCACCAACAAGCTGCTGCTTATTGAATTGCTCAGTAAGATCACTGTTTATTGCTTTCAAAGACTTACGCAGAGGCACACTGTGCAGCCTACGGCGATGATAATAACGTCGACGTGGTGTATGTTTTGTTCTTGGGGCTCGCCAGGCGTTGGCTTGCAACGTTCACTGTGTGTTAACGTACTTCTGCAGTGCCTCGTCGACGTTATTATCGTCGCCGTTGACGGCACACTGTGCGAGCCGAAATGTCATGTAACGAAAGACCCCCCTCCCGGGGACCAATCATTTTTCCCCGTTCGAATGCACTGACATGACAATATGCCACCATTTGATGTCGTCGAGACATAGTGGTACCTGGTTACACGTTTCCACTTCATAGGACAGCTCTGCATAGATTGGACACTGTGTAACACTGACCTGTCTGGTCGCTCAAAAGAGGGCACACTTGAGCCTATGTTCAAGCCACCTCTCTGAAACTTAAATCACTTATTATGATTCCGTTATTCTACACGTCTTATCGTGGCCTGTTGCAGGTCAGTGCTTCTGAGTGGTTCACTTTTTACAAACAGTAGTGTCTAAATGAGGAGAACTGCAACTTTCGGCTCCATGTCAGTATGCGTATTGACAGACTCGGCTTAACTTTCGCCGTCTGACTTAGATGTTCGTTTCAAACCTAACACTGCGGAGATCGGGGCCCGCATTGTCTACATGAATCTGTGATCTAAATAAATTACTTACTTGGAGGTTTGTTGCCAGTATACCGCTTGCCTCCTCTTCGTCCTCATCACAGCTTTTTCCTCGTTAGGAAAAGGCTTCATTAAGTTTAGGAAGATATTTCATTATCTCTTGTGTTTGCACCCACATACGAAAATGTGAACCATGTTTCCGGATCTGGAATTGAGAAGGACGGTAAAATCCATTTACATTCTAATGAATGACGAGATATATTATTGATTCCCTTATTATTCACAGTTAAGATAATATGCATAAATTAAAATATTAACATGGATAAATTAAACAATACAAAATAATCATTTAGCGTACGAGGCACGCGAGCCACGAGCTACGACAGCCGACCGACCAAGTCTCGATTCACAACTGATCTACAGGCGTGGGTGTCCCTTTATACGCCCTTGGACAGATGGGCTGCTGACCACTATCCCTAAGGTAAAAATAACTCCAGAGACGGCAGCACTCTCCAGTGACTCGGTCGAACGTAGAAAATGAACATCTTCTGTTCAATGGGTATGGTATGGCAGCTGGGCCTGGATTATAACTAGCATTGCAACGATTCTATAAACTGTCTCCCAGGAATTGTCAGACATGTTATACCTTCCAGCTTGAGACATGCTGTGCTCCATTCCAGTTAAGGTTGTACTAAACTTGCGATTAAGTATTCCTGAGCACCTTCCAGATCACATCGTAGAATATACATTCAGTTCTGTTTCGGACCCTTTATACTCAGCAAATTTTAATATTAAATCGTCTTACCTAGCATTTATCTCTTCCTACGGGGCCAGCTCTTTTTCATGAATTGGTAAATATTATTTTTTGTTTGAACTCTGTGGCCACAGTCGCCTTTAATACAAGAGGTACAAGTCATGGATGCCGTCTGTCTGTGAATCATGCAAACTTTTGATCTGTGTGTAATCGTATTTTAACTGTTTGTATGTTTTTTATGCGGCGACGTTTGAAGACCTGCCCACTATTTCCTTAATAGATTGTGGAAAAATACATACAAGGTGGCTGTTGTACCGCATCAGCGGTCGTTAAACTGCAGCATAGATTCAATCTGGGTCTATTTCATATCAATGGCCCGCAAACGAGCCACCTGCTCGTTAAGCTGTAGGAGCAAGTTAGCAGCATGTTAATATTCCCATCTCTTGTCAAATAATACAGCACCCCATTCCTTTAGCTTAGAGATGCTAGCAGTGGCGTTGCGTTTACTCGGACTGTACACACCACGTCCATTTATTTGAGCCACAACTCATTTGAAATTTTGATTTGCAATGTGCAAATAGACCAGCTTTAGTGTTTCGCTGCAATCAGTTTTCATACATTCCAAAGTAATTCTCGTGCAACGAGAGAAATTTTTGTCAGGATTTCACCGTAGTAAGTGACTAACATGTTCAACTCCCTGTTTATGATTTTCTTACTGTGCTTTTGCAACCGAGTTGAACAGATCTACACTAGCAGACTCGTGGTAGCTTATAATAAATGTCAAAAGATAGACAGCGTAGTTCTTCTGACCAGCAACAACGATCACATTCGGAAGTCTTGAGGGAGAATCCCTACTTACGACGCATAACTTAAAATTTATTTAGAGGAATTTGTTGGAATATTTCCCAGTTCCAGTGAAACACCAATGGCTAACACAGAATGCTCGACACAAATCACATAAAAAATTAATGAAATTTCTCGTTTTACGAAGTGATCTGATGGAATGCATGAAACTTCTGCAATAACGTTGTAGAATTATTAATAACAAATAAGTTACACAAATACTCAGGTACGCTTAGACTTACTGCAGCTCTTGGTTGATCAAATGTTATGACGTGGAGTTCTTGATTCAAGGTGCACAGCTGCTATCTTCTATAACGATAAATGTGTTTGGCGTGATGTCTTGTAGTCGAAGAGATGTCAGAGTTATATAAAGCAGAACAATTCCTTATAGGCAACTTTTATATGACAAACAATGCGTGTATTTCATACTGAGGATTAATAAAAAATGTATCGTGTGTTTTAATCATTAGACGAATCCTACAGACTAAAAAACGTATAATGTAATTATTTGCCTATAGTGACTTTGAAAATAGATTTTGTCCCAGCGGATTTAATTATGTTCAGTTATTGAAACCACAGAGTTTAGTCCGCTGTTTGGTCGTCAAAGTAATCGGAAACAACTTTTATGCAAATTAACGTACACTATTGTATTTAAATATTTAATACAATTCTGCAGAAAGTGTTACTGCACATTTGGTTACTGGAGATTATCTTTCGTAAGAGGTGACAAAATTTGTGTTGCTAATCCAGCAAAAAAAGTATTATCTTTTAAACAGAGGAAATAAAGAGGTAAAAAGGTAAGTTAGGTGGCCAGTTTTTTCTTTCACGGATTGTTGTTCTATTACTCTTAATGATGTACAAAGTTATTTTATGGTTATGTATAAAAATGGTTACCTCCTGACCATTTACAAGTTTTAAAAAAAAATACAGATGTAAACTAGTAATTCCTACCCACCACCTTGTACATACTACATAAATAGAAATTATTCTACGGAACAGTAGAAGAGAAGGAGGAACTTTCTTTTCTAATTTAACTTTACTGTCTGACAGACAATTATCATTATGCAAGTGATTACCAATTTTTGTGGCAGCATTGTGCATCCCTTTTTGTGTTAAAGACAAGCTCAATGTGGACTAAGTAGTTATGTACATAATTGTTCCTTTTGAATTGCAGGAGATTATTTAGACAAACTTCACAAGGGAATAAATATGCCGTTAAACAGTAGTCAGAATACCTATGTCCTGAAACAGATGTCTGCAAGTTGATCGTGGGTTAACATTGCAAATTATTCTTACAACACGTTTTTGAACTATGGAAACTCCTTTTCTTAAAGATGAGTGTGTCAGAATATTATACCATCCAACATTATTGAAAGAAAATGTACAAACCATGTAAACTTTCTGATTTGTAAGAATGAACAACTATTACAGAAGGTATTTTAGTATTATTAATATAACCATTAATAACATGGAAATGTGTGGTTCACTGTTGCCATAGTGAGATGTGGTAGTGGAGTTTCTAGTGTACCTGGACATGAAAGTTTTAAGGACAGTGTGGCACAATGCTTTATAAGTTTTTTCAAACTGTTGCATCCTTGAGCCCTTGGCTCGTGATGTACCCTTGTCCGGTTAGTGGTTGACGCTACAGATCTTTAGTTATGGAAATATATACAATCAGATACAAATTTTACATATTCACATACACCTTTACCTTTAATCCAAATAAATACAGATTCATTAGGCAACTGCATTGAACGCCGCCAACATGCCGTACAGGAGATACCGACGTCGTCGTCGCACAACAGTTTACAAAAATATGGAAAACATTGAACTTACTACAACATCAGGAGACAAGAAGAACCGTATTCCAGTGAAGAGTGTTGCAGCCCACGCCCTCATCAATGGACCTTGTGTATTTCTTGGATGTTCACTTAATTTTAGCTTGGATATTAACGACACATTCTCACATGGAAATGTGACAGAACAACTGAGAGAAAATTTGGAATACATTTCACATAAATTTCCTCAGCATGCTATAGTCTTAGGTGGAGATTTCAATTTACCAGATGTTTAGGACGGGTGGTAGGGACAGAGCATCGAGCGACATTATACTGAGTGCAGTATCCGAAAATTACCTCGAGCAATTAAACAGAGAACCGACTCGTAGAGATAACATCTTGGACCTACTGATGACAAACAGACCCGAACTTTTCGACTCTGTAAGAGCAGAACAGGGAATCAGTGATCATAACGCCGTTGCAGCATCCCTGAATATGGAAGTTAATAGGAATATAAAAAAAAGGGAGGAAGGTTTATCTGTTTAGCAAGTGTAATAGAAGGCAGATTTCAGACTACCTAACAGATCAAAACGAAAATTTCTGTTCTGACACTGACAATGTTGAGTGTTTATGGAAAAAGTTCAAGGCAATCGTAGAATGCGTTTTAGACTGGCACGTGCCGAGTAAAACTGTGAGGGACGGGAAAAACCCACCGTGGTTCAACAACAAAGTTAGGAAACTACTGCGAAAGCAAAGAGAGCTTCACTCCAAGTTTAAACGCAGCCAAAACCTCTCAGACAAACAGAAGCTAAACGATGTCAAAGTTAGCGTAAGGAGGGCTATGCGTGAAGCGTTCAGTAAATTCGAAAGTAAAGTGCTATGTACCGACTTGACAGAAAATCCTAGGAAGTTCTGGTCTTACGTTGAATCAGTAAGTGGCTCGAAACAGCATATCCAGACACTCCGGGATGATGATGGCATTGAAACAGAGGATGACACGCGTAAAGCTGAAATACTAAACACCTTCTTCCAAAGCTGTTTCACAGAGGAAGACGGCACTGCTGTTCCTTCTCTAAATCCTCGCACAAACGAAAAAATGGCTGACATCGAAATAAGTGTCCAAGGAATAGAAAAGCAACTGGAATCACACAATAGAGGAAAGTCCACTGGACCTGACGGAATACCAATTTGATTCTACACAGAGTACGCGAAAGAACTTGCCCCCCTTCTAACAGCCGTGTACCGCAAGACTCTAGAGGAACGGAAGGTTCCAAATGATTGGAAAAGAGCACAGGTAGTCCCAGTCTTCAAGAAGGGTCGTCGAGCAGATGCGCAAAACTATAGACCTATATCTCTGACGTCGATATGTTGTAGAATTTTAGAACATGTTTTTTGCTCGAGTATCATGTCGTTTTTGAAAACCCAGAATCTACTATGTAGGAATCAACATGGATTCCGGAAACAGCGATCGTCTGAGACCCAACTCGCTTTATTTGTTCATGAGACCCAGAAAATATTAGATACAGGCTCCCAGGTAGATGCTATTTTCCTTGACTTCTGGAAGGCGTTCGATACAGTTCCGCACTGTCGCCTGATAAACAAAGTAAGAGCCTACGGAATATCAGACCAGCTGTGTGGCTGGATTGAAGAGTTTTTAGCAAACGGAACACAGCATGTTGTTATCAATGGAGAGACGTCTACAGACGTTAAAGTAACCTCTGGCGTGCCACAGGGGAGTGTTATGGGACCATTGCTTTTAACAATATATATAAATGACCTAGTAGATAGTGTCGGAAGTTCCATGCGGCTTTTCGCGGATGATGCTGTAGTATACAGAGAAGTTGCAGCATTAGAAAATTGTAGCGAAATGCAGGAAGATCTGCAGCGGATAGGCACTTGGTGCAGGGAGTGGCAACTGACACTTGACATAGACAAATGTAATGTATTGCGAGTACATAGAAAGAAGGATCCTTTATTGTATGATTATATGATAGCGGAACAAACACTGGTAGCAGTTGCTTCTGTAAAATATCTGGGAGTATGCGTGCGGAACGATTTGAAGTGGAATGATCATATAAAATTAATTGTTGGTAAGGCGGGTACCAAGTTGAGATTCATTGGGACCTTAGAAAACGTAGCCCATCAACAAAGGAGGTGGCTTACAAAACACTCGTTCGACCTATACTTGAGTATTGCTCATCAGTGTGGGATCCGTACCAGATCGGGTTGACGGAGGAGATACAGAAGATCCAAAGAAGAGCGTCGCGTTTCGTCACAGGATTATTTGGTAAGCGTGATAGCGTTACGGAGATGTTTAGCAAACTCAAGTGGCAGACTCTGCAAGAGAGGCGCTCTGCATCGCGGTGTAGCTTGCTCGCCAGGTTTCGAGAAGGTGCGTTTCTGGATGAGGTATCGAATATATTGCTTCCCCCTACTTATACCTCCCGAGGAGATCACGAATGTAAAATTAGAGAGATTCGAGCGCGCACGGAGGCTTTCAGACAGTCGTTCTTCCCGCGAACCATACACGACTGGAACAGAAAAGGGAGGTAATGACAGTGGCACATAAAGTGCCCTCCGCCACACACCGTTGGGTGTTTTGCGGAGTATAAATGTAGATGTAGATGTAGATATTCCTGCTACTACTACTGCGAGAAAGCCACTTTAAAAATTTGAGTGTTGTCCAATGTAACAGGAATGAGATGTGAGCCAATTATGAATTCAATTAATTAATCATTATCAGGAGGATATATCTATATTGACACTTATTGTATGGATAAGTAATGTACTATACTTGGAAACTGTGGTGCTGTAGACCAGAAACATAAATTCAATGACTTAATATTCATCATAAAAAGAACACATACTGTTAGCAATAACTTGATAGAGGATAGCACATCATACTGTCCACAAAAAAATGACACTCATTTTAAATGTGTGGAGGAAAAGTTAGCTGTAATAATTATTTATGCCTCCTAATCCAGTGGAAGTGTTTAGAGAAACAACTATTTGTTTGCTGCTAAATAACAAGAAAACATGTGAAACAGAATGTATTGCACCCAGAAGATTAACAAACCTGTACTACTAGCATAACACAGCGCAAACTAAACAATGGCCACACAGTTCAACGTACAAAGAAGGTGGTATAGAGCTCTACAATTAAATCCTAATTTATATGAAATCAACAAGTAAAACACTTCCACAACATTTTTTGTTGAGTCATCAGTCCTCTGAACGATTTGATGCAGCCCTCCACAAATTACTCTCCCATGCCAACCTATTCACCCCGGAGTAGCACTTGCAACCTAAATCCTCAATAAATTTGGTGGATATATTCCTGTCTCTGTTTTCCTCTACAGCTTTTGCCCTAATGAGTTCCCTCTAGTACCATGGTAGTCATTCTCTGATGTCTTAACAGATGTCCTATCATCCTGTCCCTTCTCCTTGTCAGAGTTTTCCACGTATTCCTTGCCTCTCCGATTCTGCAATGAACCTCCTTATTCCTCACCAAACCAGTCCACCTAATTTTCAACATTCGTCTCTACCACCAGATCTCAAATGCTTCGATTCTCTTCTGTTCTGGTTGTCCCACAATCCTTATTACCCTACAACGCTATGCTCAAAACGTATATTCTCAGAAAATTCTTCCTTAAATTAAGCCCAATGTTTGATACTAGTGGGCTTCTCTTGGTCAGGAATGCCATTTTTGCTAGTGATAGTTTACTTTTGATGTGCTCCTTGCTCTGTCCGTAATTCGTTATTTTCCTGTCTAGCTAGCAGAATTCCTTTCCTTCGTCTACTTCGTGACCAACGATCCTAATGTTAATTTTCTCGCTATTCGCATTTCTCCTACTTCTCATTACTTTCGTCTTTATTGGATTTACTCTCAATCCACATTCTGTGCTCATTAGACTGTCATTACATTCAGCACAACATGTAATTGTTCTTCAGTTTGACTCAGGAAAGCAATGTCATCAGCGAATCGTATCATTGATATCCTTTTGCCTTGAATGTTAATTCTACCCCTGAACCTTTCTTTGATTTCCATCAATGCTTCTTCGATGTAAAGATTAAACAGTAGGGGCGACAGATTACATCCACGTCTTAAACGCTTTTTAATCCGAACACTGCATTCTTGGTCCTCCACTCTTATTATTCCCTCTTGGCTCTTGTACATATCGTATGTTACCCGTCTCTCCCCGCAGCTTACCCCTATTTTTCTCAGAATGCCGAATATCTTGCACCATTTGACATTGTCCATCGCTTTTTGCTTTGAACGTGTCTTGATTTTTCTTTAGTCTTGCTTCCTTTATTAAATGCAATGTCACAGTTGCCTCTCTGGTGTCTTTACCTTTCCTAAAGCCAAACTGATCATCACTAACATATCCCCAAATTTCTTTTCCATTCTTCTGTATATTATTCGTATCAGCAACTTGAGTGCATGATCCGTTAAGGTGACTGTGATAATTCTTGTACTTGTCAGCTCTTGCAGTCTTCGGAATTGTGTGGATGATATTTTTCCGAAAGTTAGATGGTATGTCTCTAGACTCAAACATTTTACACGCTAACGTGCATAGTAGTTTTGGTGCCACTTCCTTCAATGATTTTAGGAATTCTGATGGCATGTTGTTTATTCCTTCTGCCTTATTTGATCTTCAGTCCTCCAAAGCTCTCTTAAATTCTGACTCTAATATTAGTCCCCCATTTATTCTAAATCGACTCCTGTTTCTTCTTACATCACAGCAGAAAAATATCCCCCCTCATAGAGGCCTTCAGTGTACTCTTTCCACCTATCCGCTCTCTCCTCAGCATTTAACAGTGGAATATCCATTACATTTTTATGTTACCAGCCTTGCTTTAATTTCACTGAAGGTTAATTTTTCCTTCCTATATGCTGAGTCAGTCCTTCTGACAACCATTTCTTTTTCGATTTCTTCACATTTTCAATGCAACCACTTCGTCTTTGCTTCCCTGCACTTCCTACTTCCTATTTATCTCTTTCTTCAGTGACTTGTATTTCTGTCTTCCTGAATTTCCCTGATCATTTTTGTACTTCCTTCTTTCATCAATAAATTGAAGTATATCTTCTGCTACACATGGTTTCTTCCCAGTTACCTTCTTTGTACTTATGTTTTTCTTTCTAACTTCTGTGAGTGGCCTTTTTAGAGATGTTCATTCCTCTTCAACTATACTGCCTACTCAGCTATTTCTTATTGCTGTATCCGTAGCCATAGGGAACTTCAAATGTATCTCGTCATTCCTTAGTACTTCTGTATCCCACTTCTTTGTGTATTGATTCTTTCTGACTAATATCTTAAACTTCGGTCTACTCTTCATCACTACTACATTGTGATTTGAGTCTATATCTGCTCCTGGGTATGCCATATAATCCAGTACCTGATTTCGGAATCTGTCTGACCATGATTTAATCTGAAATCTTCCTGTTGACCCAGACTTTTCCAAGGGCACCTCCACCTCTTGTGATTCTTGAACAGAGTATTCGCTATTACTAGCCGAAATTTATTACAGAACTCGATTAGTCTTTACTTCTACTCCTTCCCCTACAACTGCATTCCAGTCCCCCAGACTTTTATCTCCATTTACATATTGTGTTACCCTTGCAATGTCTTCATACACTTTCTCTAGCTCTTCACCTTCAGCATGTATACCTGAACTGTCGTTGTCTGTGTTGGTTTTCTGTAGATTCTGTTAAGAACAACACTATCACTAAAAGTGTTCCCAGTAACCCCCTTTCTGCCCTACCCTCCTATTCATAACGAATCCTACTCCTAGTATTCCATTTTCTGCTGCTGTTGGTATGAGGTGCATTCAAGTTCCAAGGCCTCCGATTTTTTTTCTCTGGACTGGAAAGAGATAGAAACATGCACATTGTTTTAAAATGAAGCCACGTTCATTGTCAATACGTCCCAGAGATGGCTGCACCGTACGGCAGATGGAATTTTACCGCCAGTGGCGAGAATGAGAACTGTTTTAAATACTTAAAATGGCGACGTTTTCCTTACTTGAACAGCGTGCCATCATTCGTTTTCTGAATTTGCGTGGTGTGAAGCCAATTGAAATTCATCGATAGTTGAAGGAGACATGTGGTGATGGGGTTATGGATGTGTCGAAAGTGCGTTCGTGGGTGCGACAATTTAATGAAGGCAGAACATCGTGTGACAACAAACCGAAACAACCTTGGGCTTGCACAAGCCGGTCTGACGACATGATCGAGAAAGTGGAGAGAATTGTTTTGGGGGATCGCCGAATGACTGTTGAACAGATCGCCTCCAGAGTTGGCATTTCTGTGGGTTCTGTGCACACAATCCTGCATGACGACCCGAAAATGCGAAAAGTGTCATCCAGGTGGGTGCCACGAATGCTGACGGACGACCACATGGCTGCCCGTGTGGCATGTTGCCAAGCAATGTTGACGCACAACGACAGCAAGAATGGGACTTTCTTTTCGTTGGTTGTGACAATGGATGAGACGTGGATGCCATTTTTCAATCCAGAAACAAAGCGCCAGTCACCTCAATGAAAGCACACAGATTCACCGCCACCAAAAAAATTTCAGGTAACCACCAGTGCTGAAAAAATGATGGTGTCCATGTTCTGGGACAGCGAGGGCGTAATCCTTACCCATTGCGTTCCAAAGGGCACTACGGTAACAGGTGCATCCTACGACAATGTTTTGAAGAACAAATTCCTTCCTGCACTGCAACAAAAACGTCTGGGAAGAGCTGCGCGTGTGCTGTTTCACCAAGACAACGCACCCGTACATCGAGCTAACGTTACGCAACAGTTTCTTCTTGATAACGACTTTGAAGTGATTCCTCATGCTCCCTACTCACCTGACCTGGCTCCTAGTGACTTTTGGCTTTTTCCAACAATGAAAGACACTCTCCGTGGCCGCACATTCACCAGCCATGCTGCAATTGCCTCAGCGATTTTCCAGTGGTCAAAACAGACTTCTAAAGAAGCCTTCACCGCTGCCATGGAATCATGGCGTCAGCGTTGTGAAAACTGTGTACGTCTGCAGGGCGATTACGTCGAGAAGTAATGCCAGTTTCATAGATTTCGGGTGAGTAGTTAATTAGAAAAAAAATCGGAGGCCTTAGAACTTGAATGCACCTCGTAGTACCCACCCAAGGACAAGGTAGTGCCCCAACTCTCTGTCTGCTCCTCCGCTCTCTTTGACAAGGTCGGTGGCAGAATGAGAGGCACTTCTTACAACGGAAGTCTTCGGCTGCCAATGCTGATTATTAATCGAAATTTAAGTGATGACGGGTTTCGAACAGGGGACCCATGACATTTTGATTACTAATCAAAGACGCTATCCCTACATCATGGGTGCTACTCTGAAACACTGTAAATAGTTAATGGAAGCCTTATGGAAAACTGTCCTAGTATTACAACGTGAATAAGCTGACTTACGGCCACTTCCTCTTAAGAGAAATGAGCATCATATGCTTATTGCAGGTGGATTGGGAGTGGGCGGGGATGGAGGGGCGGGGGGGGGGGGGGGGAGAAAGAAAAGGGAAGAAATTACTGATGTCACCTGCATCGGAACATAATACGCGGAATTAACGGCGACGAGCGAAAATGTGTACCGGACTAGGATTCTAACCCGGGATCTCCTGCTTGCTAGGCCGATGTGTTAACCACTGCGCCATCTGGGCGACATCATAACTCCGCGGACTACAGCATGCCTCACGGCCGACCCACATTCCCACCGAGCGCCACCTATCCGGAGTCCCTGTTCATTTCCTCCACGCCCTCGTCTTAGAGAGTCCTGCAAGAGGTCGGCGTACTTGTACATCCGCACTGAAGAAGGTGGATCCATTGCCCATCTTGGCGAATCATTTTTATGGCTGCGTGAGGTCTGTTCTTCTGGCAATGTCCAAAAGAACAGCACCACACATTCATATAACTCTCATGTATAAAACAGCTTCAGATGTTTGACTACTTTACAACTAAGTTAATTTGTTAAGTATTTTACGTTAAGTGTATGAGTGAGAAATAGTTTCGAAAAAAAAAACTATGTTTCAAGTTTGTTAGATGTCGCTGCATGTTCTCATTATCAAACGCTGAATGAATGTAGTCTGGGTAATTTGGGCACCGCTTTAGACAGAAGCTACTTTTTCACGCATCTCAGTGTTCATGAAGTCACATCTCCTGAACGATACATTGTTCAATTACATAATTTGCAGTTACATTCAGTGCTATATGTTGATAACTTTTGTAAAATACACAGGATGGAGAAAAATTGTGTCATAAAATTTTAACCCTGGATGGGTGATGCCAGTAGGAACCAAAATTACGCGCTCCGATTGGCCATGGGATTGCCCTGTTGCCGTTCATCGGTTGACGGGCAGCGCTATGGTTGTTGGTTCACACAGACGTGGATACATCACGATCTCCGGCAGGCAAGGTATTCGCGGTCATGCGTTGTCCAGAGCATCTGGCAACAGGGTAATCCTGCGGCCAATCGGAGCGCGTGGTGCCAAGTTTCCATAGTTTAAGGAGAGCTGGAACGCCCTGTCTCGCAATGTTATATTTAGTGACTTGGATTCCCTGTATTTTAGGAACCACTGTAGCCATTGACATGAAACTTTTTCAGGACATTAAACCGTATGTTCTGAGTATACTGAACTACAATGATTATATTTCAGCCACTGATTTCGGAAATACAATTTTTTAATTACACTGTTAAAATTTTGTGTAGTTTTTTGTACGTTATCCTAAATAATTTTAATTGTACGTTACATCATGTTCTTCTTTTAGTTCAGTAGACTCAGGATATGTACGTTATCACTCCCTGAAAATTTGAATACTCTACTGGAAATGGTTACTGATATTCAGGAAAAAATGCAACAGAAAATGTAAATTTTCAGGAACGGCTTCTAAAGTTTCAAAAGACTGTAACTCACTTAGCATATGCTTAATTTTTTATTTTAGGCACCAGAAGCACCCTGCACCATGTTGTATATTAGCCACTTGATCTTTTTCCAAGTTTTTTTCTTCTTTTTGGACTCTTTAGTGCACAACTGTGCTGCACACACAGCTTTACCAATGCGAACCCTGTCCACCCGTTCAAGTTCTCTGATGCAGTTTTCTCCAGGATTAATTCCCATATACTGTTGCACTTTCACCTTACCAATGTTACCATAATTAAAAGCAATAACAGCATCACTGACCCCCCCCCCCCTCTTTAGTGTCTTTATTCCAACAAAAACATTTTTTTGGTAAGCGACTCCATATAAGATTATTGAACGACTCACTGGGCTTTTAAGTCTCAACATGCAGACACTTCTTTAGTAATTCAGGATTTGTCAGGTCTCTGTAAATAGGTTGTATGATATCCGTGACTGCTGATGGGATAACATGTTTGTTGCTGTATGAACTGTTTGAGTACTGGACATTGCAGTAATTGCACCATGGATCAGGTCCAGGAGGGCAAAGGTGGTGTACTGGGTTTTCACCAGTTGACAGTCTGTGAAAGAGGGTAGCCAATACTGCCTGCTACATTTTCAACAAGTCCTCAGTATTATTTCTAATGGCCGTCCCATAATACTGCTGTAGTTCATCAATAATTTTGTCTGTCAGCCTTTCTCTTATGGTTTTACTATCAGAAAGTTTCTTGTCTCTCAAACTTTGTTTCAACTTCCTCAACCTTGTGCCGATCCTCTTCTGGACATGACCTTTATAACACAACAATCCACAGCCTACTATATAAAAAAATTACAGATTTTATTATATCTTGAAGGAATGCACACAAAAAGTTTAACATTTTCTACCAGTGTAGATTATATTTAAGAAAATAAAATAAAATACTTCCCATGTGGGTTTATAAGTTCAAATGGCTCCAAGCACTACGAGACTTGACATCTGAGGTCATCAGTCCCCTAGACTTATAGCTACATAAACATAACTAACCTAAGGACATCGCACACATCCTTGCCCGAGGCAGGACTCGAACCTGCGACCGTGGCAGCAGTGCGATAGTTTATAAGTGACATAAATATAATTTCATTCGGAAAATTGCAAATTTTGTGAGATAAAAACCCGAAAATGTGAAAAAATTTCCAAAATTTCGTTTCTAACTCACCTTAAAAATTGTGCATTGTCGACCTACACAACATCAGTAATTTTGGTTCCTACTGTCATCAGAAACCCAGGATTAAAATTTCGAGAGACAGTTTTTCTCTATCCTGTATTGCGAATAGAGTTAGTAGTAAAGAGGTAATAAATTAAAACGTCATGCTTGATGGTGAACTTTTAATGGATAAACAGTGAAAATGTTGCAAGAGATGAACTTTCTTCCTTTCATTGCGTGGCGAGAGGGTGGGGTGTTTCATAAAGATTTGAAATTATGTGTAAAATGGTTGGAAGTTGTGAATTTCACTCAATCTGAAATGCTGGATGAATATAGTCATGGCAAGTTCCACGCCATGAGTTACGCTGGCTGAGAATCTATACACAGTTTCTAAGTACAATATTATTTTGTCTTACTGTGTTAAGCTGTTAACATGAGGTTATGCTTCTGAATGATTAGATTCTTACAGGATTTTAAATTTTTAAATTTGGTGAATAATTATGCGAAATACTGAACATAAATTTTCTTGTTGCCCCTGCAACCCTATCCAACGAGACAGGCAACCTGCAGCTGGTACAATGGACGAAGAACTGGGATAACTGTCTGGTAATATAAATTACAATCATGCGAAAAATGAGCAGAATCGGTCTCCCATTGGGTGTATTCTCCCCTTAACTCTCTAAGTCCCCACAACAACAAGAAAAAAAAATTAAATTTTTTCACAAAAGTAACACTTATTGTCATCATAAGCAATAAAACACAGTAAGAAACTGTCAAATAGTAAACAAGCGATGGTTTTATGGAGGTGGTTCACTTTGAAACACAGTTATCAACCTATAATTTCCCATAGAAAAAGAAAACTCGAAATACTTCCACAGCAGATGCACAGTTTACATCAACAGTTACTCCATCCTCTTCAGAGAAGTCATGCTCAGCTGCTAATTTGTATGATGTAAACAATCCTGTTTGTGTATTTATCATGGCAGCCATACCTTTACTGTTGTCATCAACATTCAAAGAAGCATACTCAGGCTCTTTCTTCCTCAGGTACCTGTGAATACAAATCAGTTGATTAGAAAATGGGTGACGTCTCGAAACTTCCATACACACATAATCTCTAAAACATATTACAGTCCTAAATTGCAAGCAGAACTGGACCTAAAATTTAGTAGATTCACTTCCAATTAGAAAATTAATCACAAAAGTAAGTACAGCGCCAGTGGTTTCCTGTCGAAAAACCACCCATACAAGCTGGAGTACAAACTCAAACTTACATTACATTAACTTAAGGGGACCACACCGTGGTTCAGGTCGAAAAAAATCGATTTTCGGTTTTCATCATATTTCGATAGGTTAAGGTTTTATTTAAGTACTCTGAAAATGATTTTGATGAAATTTTTTTTGAGCATTTAAAGAGCATTTTCCTACCATGTGTGTTTATGTGGCACACCCACTTTTCTGTCACCCACTTTTCTGCATATATTTTAGATCTTTATATCCCCTATATTGCACATTTGGGAATTTTTTTACTCCCGAGTGTGTTGGCTATCCTTGGAATGCAACAGATGGTATTCTTTTGTTTTTGTTGTTTGTAAACAACACCCATTCAAACACGCTGTTAGTTTTGTTCAAGTGTGATTGCGAGTAGTTGTTATACTTACGTTTGCAGTGCTTGTTTACGTGTGTTTTGTTGTATTTATTGAAGATGACAAAACGTAAAGGCATTTTCAAGAAACGAAAATTTAGAGGAAACAAGTTTAGAAAGCTTTCTGTACAAGAGAATATGTCGTCTGGCAACGATGTTTCTAATTGTAATTTTTGAACAAGTGCATCATCAAAGAACCTCTCACCATTTCAAGAGAGTTACAACTAATTTACTGTAAGTGACAAGAGGTGCAGTAATGTTATTATAAATCTGAGAATATTATCAGATGTAATTTCTAAATTTGTTCGATGTAGACAGTGTGGTGAGTCACAGAGTGTGAAAATTTAACTAATTACAACAGGTTAAGAAAATATTTATTAATTACTTTAATTATATCACACAGTTTTCCTATTTTTACATGGACTGTCAATAATATGATAGTATGTGACCCTAAAACTAAGACAAAAATCGTGGTATTAGATGCTCCAGCAAAGTAAAGAAATCATAATTAATTGGTTCAATTATTTTAGAAGAGTTTGGATGTCATGAAGAATTATTCCACAAGATCAAAACAAGACAAACATGTGTACTAATATATATTATTTTTTGAGATTTGATGATGATCTTTTTGGAAAGCTTGACCACCAAGACAAGAAAAAATAGTGAGACTGGAACAAATTTATCCATTCAGTATTAACCTATTTGAGCCAGAAAGAGAAACAAACTGTCAAAAAAAAACCGATTTATTTGAGCTTAAAGAGTTAAATATATATTTAATGAAAAGTTAAAGCTTCATCTGTTGACTATAAAACGATGATGATAATAGTAAACTTGATACCATTAGTGAGGAAACAGATTATATAATGAAAGCACTTAATTCTATGTTAGAAGTAGGTAAATAGAAAACTGATTTTAGAAGAAGAGCTAAGTTGAATATAACAATAATGAACCCAAAAAGGTTTAATCCAATTTTCCAATGATTATAAGGCTACAAATAATGCTAAAGAATATGTTCACATTTTATGCAATAAACTCAGAGATATATTAACATCTGATGAGCCTACTGTTATACTAAATGCTACATTTAATATTCAAATATTAGCAGTTCGAAGAGGTAGCAAAGCTAATAAAATAATAAAATTAGCTGATGATAAAAATACTAATCTTGTAATACTACTAGATTACTAACAGTGATAACCTATTTTGCTCTACAGCAATAATAGTAGCATGAAAATATCACACAGATTTCATTCTAGACAGAGAACTACAACTCGTGAAATTATGAAAGTTGGAAGAGATAAATATAAATTACAAAAAGAATTAACCAAAGTATGTTGTAGCAAACGAAGAAGGATTTCCTCTAGATGGCGTTACGACTGTTGAACAACTACTGGAGATTTAAATAAATATTGTACATAAAAATATATCTGTATAAAAATTGCAACCATTTAAATATAACTAACAGTATGTCAGTATTCTTAGGATCATCATATTTCTGTGATAAATGTAACATCAAAAACGAACATAAATGCAAGATAGAAATATATATATATATATATATATATATATATATATATATATATATATATATATATATATATATATATTATTCAATGGTACAGAAGAAAATACTGTGGAAAATAAGATATATTGTGAAAAATTTAACAGATTCTGTTGTAATGAAGAATGCTTAAATGATCATGAAGAAGTTTGTGATATAGCTTATAAATGTGAAGAACGTAAAAGGATTTGTTTTAGATATAGAGAACATATATGTGACTTTGAAAATTGTAGAAACTGTAATCTTGAAGTAGAAATTAAAAATCATGAAGGTTACATTCAATACAAAAAGGTGATGCATATGAAGAAAAATTTAGTGTAAAATGTATAGTCAAAGATTGTCCATAATGAAGCTGTTATGTTAATGGAGAACTAAAAAATTATTAAATTTTTGAATATTCCATGTACTGTAATATAGCTACAGGAAAACAGTACAAGTGTTATAATAATGGATCCCCTACACTGAAATATACATGTGGTCTGATTATGAAGCTCAACAAGTAACATGATACATATTCTAAATGTCATAAAAGTTCGCAGTTTTAATGGTCATACTGTTTAAAAATTTAAAAGAAATGATTAGCTTTGTAAGTTAATGATATCTAATAAACAGAATGCTTATACATTCATTGCTCGTTATGCTAACGATTATGAATCACAATTCATTCTGAAGTTGAAAACACAATAAAGCCATATACTATCTATACAGGAACTGAAGTAATGTTATTGGAGATAACACAATTAGGCCTAAAATTATAGCAGCAGCAGTTTTGTATAAGAAAAACTTAACGACTCTCCAAAAACATCTGATTGTAGAGAATTAAAGAAAGGTTATAAATAAACTGGAAGCAGTCTTGATCACAAACATTTTTTTTTATGTAGTGACCTGTTTTGTTCTTATTATAAAATATTCTTCAGACCATGTATGTCTGCCAGAGGCAGTGGTGTATGGCAACCCTGTTGCTTGTGGCTGGTGGTGTACTGCTGGGCTATGTTGGTGATTTTCTCTGCTTAGGGACTGGGCATTGTGTTGTCCTAATCATCATCATTTCATCCCGATCGACGCACAAGTCGCCAAGTTGGTGTCAAATCGAAAGACTTTCAGCCAGCAAACAGTCTGCCCGATGGGAAGCCCTAGTCACACGACATTTACATTTAACACCTAACATCACGATATGAGGTTCTGAGGCTGGTCAAAAACTGATCGAAAACGGTTACCACAAAATAAATGTTGGCAGTACACTACCAGCCACAAGAAAGAGGGTTGCCATGTGCCACCGCCTCTCGCAGACATAAATGGTCTGAAAATGATCTTATAATAAAATCAAAACCGGTCACCACAATAAAAAATCTATGCAATCAAGACTGCTTTCAGTTTATTTATAATAATTATAGATTGCTGTTTCCTATAGTAAGAACTGTGTTCTTTAAAACGTTAAAGAAAGGTTACTTCCCACATTTATTCAGTACACCGGAAAATGAAAATTTGCTAAGGATCAATTCTTGATATTATTGTGTTGACACCATGTATAATCAAAATAGTGCAATATTGGTCAAATGGGAAATTGTGTGTTCAATATGAAGAAAGAAATTAATGAATACTGTAGTTCTGATGTAAGTATATTAAGAAGAGGTTGTCTAGAACTAAGAAAACGGTTCCTATAAGTAGCTAATATAGATCCCTTCTGTTATTTAACAATGTCTGGAGTTTGTATGGCTACATATATATCTAATCTTTTATGTAATAGGAAAATTGCTATACTGGATAAAGAAAAAAGGAAAATTATAATAAAGAATATGTAGCTTGGTTAAATAGTTTAAATAATAATAATATTCAACATGGTCTTAAAGGTGGGAAATAAATATAGCAGGAGCTGAAACAGATGTTTTTGTTAAAGAAAGCAATACTGATTATCAATACGTTGCTGTTTTTGGCATGGTTGTAAAAATGTTTAAAACTGAAGAAACGCAATTTGAGAATCAGTGGATGATTTATATAAAAAAACATTTGAAGGATATGAAGAAATACGAAATTCGGGATATAGTTTAGTAGAGATATGGGAATATAATTGGATCAGCTCAGCAGCATATAAAAACATAGGAAATTAAAACAGTTACCTGAAGTTGTCAAACCACTGAATCAAGATAGGCTTTTTATGGGGTTGTTCAAATGTAATAAAAGACAGAGCTAAAGCAGATAGCGTTAACACAAAAAAATGTGTGAAATCTCTATCTGACAGTACAATATTATGATTATTCTACTGTAGGTCAACCAAACCAACAAAAATATATATACCAAAATATTATAATATATAATAGGTTTATAAAATGTAGAAAAGTGCCACTTAGACGATTCTATCATCCTGTTTTACCTGTACAAACAAATATTGATAAAAGTGAAAAACTGCTGTTTCCCTTATGTGTAAGAGGTGCAGAAGAAAGAATAAATAAATGTAATCACAATGATGATTAAATAAATTGGAATTTAAACAACTCATAAAGTAAATAAAGCTATAAACAAAGGATACAAAATTTTAGATGTCTACCGAAGCATGGAATTTTAGAAATAAAAGAAACTTGTTTAAAACTGATATCAAATAGTGTTTCGAACTCTAATTGCAAACTAGCTCCAAACATTTGAAACTGATAAGATTTATATAAAATATGTAAAAGAGGATATAAGTATTGATATAGATCCTGATAAGATAAACGAAAATCCAATAACACAGCTATAAGCATTTTTATAACAGAATTCACTACATCAGATGCAAGACTCAGATTATATGATATCTTAGATGGCATGAGCATTTCGGAAATGCGTGACTTGTCAACTGTTTGAGAAGTACTATGGTGTGTGTCTTTAGCACATAGTGAAACCATGTCTAAATGTCATGGGGTTGGGCAACCACCCTTCATTACAGATTTGGAATGTGACTGAACATGGCGTTAGAGCTTATCGCCCCCTCCCATCCCTGGAACTTATGGGAATTAGGTCGTTTGTGCATGCAGATGTGGTGTGAAAGACCAATCAAGGCCTAATTGCTTCCATGCCACAACACATTGTCACTGTCATCCATAACAAAGTGGGATATAACAACTATTTGGTAGGTGGTCATAATATTCTGGCTGATCAGTGTATATTCTTTAAGAGGGGGCATGAGAAATTACTTTTAGTTTATACAGTGGCGACCCTGATGATTAGCACAAAAGCAATAGTTTAGACCTTAATTAACTAAAGATATGAGATAATATCATCAGTAGGATTAGTGACATGAAATAATTGTTAGCTGCTCATGTTGCTTTGATCTTTTGTCGAGTCAGAATCTTGCGTAATTCAGTCTACTGAAAAAAGGTCTCGATTCATATGCTTACCTTGCACTGTTGTCAGGTTCCCTATGAAATCAGTTGAATTTCCATCATGAATTTGAACTTACCAACTGCAGTCAGATAACAATCCTTTATGTGCATTATGATAATCTTAAGTGTAAATCTTTGCTGCTACATTGTTGCTGTTACTGTTTTTGTTGTCTCCTGTCTGGAGGCGGCTTTAATGCTGCTCTCCACGCTAATCTGCCCCTTACAAACTTCTTAATCTTTGAATAAATACTTCAACCTATATCCATTTGAACTCTGTAGCTGTTTTCTTCTTAGGTTTCCCTCTACAATTTACTCCCTCTCTTCCCACTTCCTTCCATTGCTTAACTGACCAATCCTTCATGCTGGATTATGTGTTCTGTCAACTAATCCCTTCTTTTAATCTAATTGTGCCATAAATTCATTTTTCTCCAATTCGATTTGTTACCTTATCATTCATTATTCTATCTACACATCAAATTTTCAGTATTCTTTGTAGCATCACAATTCCAATATTTCTGTTCTCTTCTTGTTTGAAACGCTCACTCTGTACTTTTCACTGCCCCATAAGGCTACTGTACAGACAAATACCAACAGAAAACACAATTATTTCTCTTCACAAACGTTTTCTTCCTATTGCCAGCCTGCACTTATAGTGTCTCTACTTTGGCCATCGTTAGTTATTTTACTGCCAAAATAATAAATCTCATCTACTTCCAATGCTTCTCTTACTAATCTAATTCCCTCAGATATGGCTGATTAAATTTACTTTATTCCATTATATTTGTTTTACTTTTGTTGATGTTCATCTTGTAACCTATCTTCAAAACAATGTCTATTTTATTCAACCGCTCTTTCAAGCCATTAACAGCCTGTGACAGATTTATGATGTCATCGATAAATCTCAGTTTTTCTTCTCCCTGACCTTTGATTCCATTTCCACATTTCTCCATGGTTTCCTTTGCTGCATGCTAAATGTGCAGATTAAATAATACTGGGGAGAGGCTAGAACCCTGTCTCACTTCTGTCTCAACCTATGATCCTCCTTTAAATATCGTTCCATTCTTATGACTGCAATCTGAGTTATGTACAGGTTGTAATATCTCTTCTCTCCCTGTACGAGTAGTTACCCCAGGTACCATCAGAATCTCGTAGATTATATTCCAGACAACATTATCAAAAGCTTTCTCTAAATTTACAAATGCTATGTACGTTGCTTTGCCTTTCTTCAACCTGTCTTCCAAAATAAGTCGTAAGGTCAGTATTACCTCACATGTTCCCACGTTTCTGTAGAACCGAAACTGATACACCCAGGGTTGGGTTTCTGCCAGTTTTTCCATTCTCTTGCAAATAATTAATGTCAGTATTTGGCGACTATGACTTATTAAAATGATAGTTAGGTAATATTCACCCCTGTCTGCACCTGCCTTCCTTGGAACAGGTATTATTACATTCGCCCATAAATCTAAGAAATTTGGCCTGCCTCATATATCTTCCACACCAGATGGAATAATTTTCTCATTGCTGGCTTTCCTGAGAAACTCAACAATTTCAAGGTAATGTTGTCTTATCCAGAGTCCTGATCTAGATTTAAGTCTTTCAATGCTATGTCAGATTTTTCTCACATTATCATATCTCCCATATCATCATCACTTACTTTTCTTTTAATTCCTATAATATTGCTGTCAATTTCATTTCCCTGATATAGTCCCTACACAGAGTTAACATTAACAAAACCGACAAACTGCATGGAAACATTCCTGACTGGAAATTGAGGAAAAATGGACCTATGAACATGTGTGTGAAAATGGACGGTGCGCGTGAAACAACAACAAATCGTCCCGGAACACGGTACAGAGCTGCATAGCATCCGTGTCACAACTGATTCTCAAAGTGAGCTCCATGGGGTTGCCGGTGATAAGGGTAGTAGCGGTTGCTGGTACTGCAAACGGTTGAAAGCAAGGGGAAACTGCAGTCATAATTTTTCCCGAGGGCATGCAGCTTTACTGTATGGTTAATTATGATGACGTCCTCTTGGGTAAAATAATCTGGAGGTAAAATAGTCCCCCATTCGGATCTCCGGGTGGGGACTACTCAAGAGGACGTCGTTATCAGGAGAAAGAAAACTGGCGTTCTACAGACCGAAGCGTGGAATGTCAGATCCCTTAATTGGGAAGGTAGGTTAGAAAATTTAAAAAGGAAATGGATAAGTTAAAGTTAGATATAGTGGGAATTAGTGAAGTTCGGTGGCAGGAGGAGCAACACTTTTGGTCAGGTGAATACAGGGTTATAAATACAAAGTCAAATAGGGGTAATGTAGGAGTAGGTTTAATAATGAATAAAAAAAAACAGGAATGCGGGTAAGCTACTACAAACCAAATGGCAGTTATAAGAGTTGAGGGGCATGAAAGGGAAGTAGTGGTTGGGAAGGGAGTGAGACAGGGTTGTAGCCTCTCCCCGATGTTATTCAATCTGTATATTGAGCAAGCAGTGAAGGAAACAAAAGAAAAAATCGGAGTAGGTATTAAAATCCATGGAGAAGAAATAAAAACTTTGAGGTTCGCCGATGACATTGTAATTCTGTCAGAGACTTGGAAGAGCAGTTGAACGGAGTGGATAGTGTCTTGAAAGGAGGATATAAGATGAACATCAACAAAAGCAAAACGAGGATAATGGAATGTAGTCGAATTAAGTCGGGTGATGTTGAGGGTATTAGATTAGGAAACGAGACACTTAAAGTAGTAAAGGAGTTTTGCTATTTGGGGAGCAAAATAACTGATGATGGTCGAAGTAGAGAGGATATAAAATGTAGACTGGCAATGGGAAGGAAAGCGTTTCTGAAGAAGAGAAATTTGTTAACATCGAGTTTAGATTTAAGTGTCAGGAAGTCGTTTCTGAAAGTATTTGTATGGAGTGTAGCCATGTACGAAAGTGAAAAAAAAAATGGTTCAAATGGCTCTGAGCACTATGGGACTTACCATCTGAGGTCATCAGTCCCCTAGAACTTAGAACTACTTAAACCTAACTAACCTAAGGACATCACACACGCCCATGCCCGAGGCAGGATTCGAACCTGCGACCGTAGCTGTCGCGCGGTTCCAGACTGAAGCGCCTAGAACCGCTCGGCCACCATGGCCGGCTATGGAGGTGAAACATGGACGATAAATAGTTTAGACAAGAAGAGAATAGGAGCTTTCGAAAAGTGGTGCTACAGAAGAATGCTGAAGATTAGATGGGTAGATCCTTTAGCTAATGAGGAGGTGTTGAATAGGATTGGGGAGAAGCTTGTGGCACAACTTGATTAGAAGAAGGGATCGGTTGGTAGGACATGTCCTGAGGCATCAAGGGATCACAAATTTAGCATTGGAGGGCAGCGTGGAGGGTAAAAATCGTAGAGGGAAACGAAGAGATGAATACAGCAAGCAGATTCAGAAGGATGTAGGTTGCAGTAGGTACTGGGAGATGAAGAAGCTTGCACAGGATAGAGTAGCATGGAGAGCTGCATCAAACCAGTCTCAGGACTGAAGACCACAACAACAACAACAACAACATGGTGTGGTTGGTGCCCGTAAAGGTAATTGGTTTGGTATAGCCGTGTTGCCTCTCTACCGTTTCCATCTGATTGGCCATACACAATCACCGTCGCGACTTTTCCCGACATAAATATCTGACCATTCTGCTGCTTACCGTTCGCTGCGTCCATCACACAGCCTGAAACACACAATGAACGCGCGGTACGTGGTTAGAGGAGGTGTTCTCCGTCAGTGACATCTACCATGACAACGACACAATGATGCTTTTCCAGACACATTTTCATAGGACCTTTTTTTCCTCCATTTCCAGTGAGGAATCAGTCGGTGGAGTTTGACAGTTTTATTAATGTTCATCGTGTATACTCTTATACTCCTTTCACTTATCAGCTTTGCCTTCTTTGCTTAGTACTGACTTGCCATCTGACCTTCTTGATACTCATACAGCCGTTTCTTACTTTTCCAAAGCTCTCTTTAATTTTACTGTAGGCAGCATTTATCTGTCTCCTAGCTATGAACACTTCTATAGCCTTGCATTCGTCCTCTATTCATACTTGCTTAGTCATTCTGCATTTTCTACCAACCTCTACTTATAGACATCTGTATTTCTTTTAGCCACCTTAATTTGACGTATTGTTATGTCTTCTCATTTCGTCAATTAAATATTACACTTCCTGTTTCATCCAAGACCATCTACTAGGCCTTTTATTTATTCATATTTGAACAACTGCTGCCTTCTGTATTTCACCTCCGAGAGCCACCCATTCGTCTTTCTTCCCCTGCTTCAGGCAGACGTTGCCTAATACATCCTCCGAAACTCTCTACCATTTTGGCTTCTTTAATTTATCCATATCCCATCATCTTAATTTACTACCTTTTGCGCTGATATACAATGACGAAAAAAAATCGCAACACCAAAAAATAATTAGTGTAGAGTAATGAATTTTTGGGAATACATTTCTCTAGGTATCATATTAAAACGATTAACACTGCAAGATCATTGGTCAATGTAAGTCGAGATTAGTCACTGGAAATACGAAATGCTGGTGCATTAATAACCGGCAACTGACTATGCAGTAGTGCCCTTGAGCTGAAGTTATGGAGTGTTAATTCATGGTACCCTGTTATGTAGCACTGCGGCGTTTGTGCTTCTGCTTTCCTCACTAGGAGGTTGTGCAACAATGCTTTCTTGGTGCCCTGCCTTCCGGTACATCGGTGCTGTGGCTCATTGACATCCTGATTGGCACACCGGCCCTGAACTAGCCTCCTCGGCTCTTAGCTCGCTGAGCGAAATTTTAAACATTTGTAAATGAATTATTCTGCGTTAACACATTATTCAGTCACATCCCAACAGTCGTAACCGTATGTATTAACACACGCTCACACAACAGATTTGGACGCCTCTACAGCTCAAATCAGGACTATAATGATAGCACTTTTCATGCTTTACCATTTATTTGTCAGAGAAACGGCATTAGCTGACTTCCTTAATAAAGGCCATTTTAAGCTCATAATGATGAAAGAAGATCAAATATCTTGGGTATTTTTGATTTTACAGTAACATTCATTGTACTGTCAAAGCATATTTCAGAATGAGAGGCTTTTTTTTTATCCATGTACGTTGCTTTTTTGTGAAATGTAACTTTTATCATCTAAGTAATCAACTGTTCTATAGTATGTATTACTTAAAAAGTATTGTTTAACTGCCTTTTAAAGTCTATTTATATCAACTTTGACACTGTGTGTCTAGTGCTAGCTAGGCTGTCACTAGCTAGAGACGAGAGGACAGCCACATGAGGCCCGTGGTGTTGAGATCATGCATTTACGTTCCATTTTGGAGTAAATACAGCTTTATGATGCCATTTAACAATTCATATTAATGGAAGTCTACCATCACTTCATAGTAGAGCAATTCTGTAAGTCATAATTTGTTCGTTAGTTATGGCATCTCCATCTGAAAAAGATCAGAGAACAAATGAAGGGCTTATTTCAATAGTGGTAAAAGTCCATTTTTATTCATATTGAGGTACAGAGTCCTAAAGTTAAATGAGCGCTGAAAAATCTGCAGCTGAGATACTAGAAATATTCAAGCATATGGCTTCTTGCTAGAGATGAAACTTTCTTGCTGTTTGTTTGGCTCTTTAATTTCAGAAGCTTTATAGACAGAAAAGTGCAGGTAATGGACTTGTACCACTATTGAAATAAGCCCTTCAAAAGATAGTTTCTCTTAGTACCACTCATTTTGGTCAGACATTATCTGTGTAACTCTGCAACCGATTTTTGTTACTATATTATACCATAAAGCAAATTAACAATTAGTCTACTTACAACTGCATAATATTGAATTGATATAAGCCGGCCGGTGTGGACGAGTGGTTCTAGGCGCTTCAGTCTGGAACCGCGCGACCGCTACTGTCGCAGGTTCGAATCCCGCCTCGGGCATGGATGTGTGTGATGTCCTTAGGTTAGTTAGGTTTAAGTAGTTTTAATTTGTAGGGGACTGATGACCTCAGATGTTAAGTCCCATGGTGCTCAGAACCATTTGCATTGATATAAACAACGCCAAATGCTTGAGAATAAAACAGCAGAATATAAGGTAACATATTGTCCTTATATAATAAGCATTATGTCCATCGAATATAGCAATACGGATTCATTTCATTGTATGATACTGAGCTCATCGAAGTCAGGATAGTTAAACCGAAATAAAAAAACCATCTAACGCTAAACACACCGACGGAAAAAATTGAAACCCCAAGAAGAAAGTGTGCAACATAAACTAAATCTACATATGAAGTTCGCTGTATACTCAAATTTCATAACAGTCGCATAAGAGCAGCCCTAGTAGTACCACTATGCAGATGCATGTCAGGTTTCCTTTGAATATACGCTGTAAAGATTGTGAACGTTCACACTGGACATGGTGAATTGATGTCAATCAAGAATACCTTTAAGGTGACGACGACGACGTTATCAGGGCCTCATTGAGTTTGAAGGAGGTCGTGCAACGGGGCTACGAGAAGCTGGATGTTCCTTCCGCGATATTGCAGAAAGACTTGGCAGGAATGAAGGCTCTGTACATGATTGCTGACGGAGGTGGTTACGAGAATGTACAATAGCAAGAAGACCGGGGTCCGTACGGCCACGTGGTACTATCGAGAGGCAAGACCATCGTGTTCGGCGTGTGGCTCTGGCGCGTCGCATTACATTTGCAGCAGCAATTTGAGCAGCAGTTGGCACCACAGTGACATAACGAACTGTTACAAATCGGTTACTTCGAGGACAGGTCCGAGCCAGACGCCGTGTAGCGTGCTCCACCTGCCCCATATTACCGCCATCTGTGACTTGAATTGTCGCAAGTGAGAGCTCATTGGAGGGCAGGATGGAGGCCAGTTGTGTTCTCTAATGAAAGGTGATTCTGCCTCAGTGCCACTGATGGCCGTGTGTTGGTCAGTTGTGGACCTCCAACCTGTCTAGACAAACATGGATTTATGGTCTGCGGTGCGATATCGTGTCACAACCAAGTTCCCCCCCCCCCCCCCCCCCCCCCCTCCCTGCTCCCTGACTGCAAATTTGTACGTCAGTCTGGGCATTCGACTTGTTCTGCTGCCATTCATGAACAGTATTCCTGATTGTACCTTCCAACAGCATAACGCACGCCCACCCACATACCGCTGTTGTAATCCAAAGTGCTCTACTGAGTGTCAACGTGCTGTCTAGGCCTGTTAGATCGCCAGATCTTCCTCTAGTCGAGCACATGTGGGACATCATCGGACGACAACTAAACTACAGGGTCGTGCATAAGCATCAATTGTCCTTGTATTGACCGACCAAGAGTAACATGCATGGAACTCCATCCCACAAACTGACATTCGGCACCTGTACGACGCAATTCAGGCATGTTTGCATAGTCGTATTCAAAATTCTGGCTTATTTACACCGGTTATTAATGTACCAGCATGTGACATTTGCAATAGCTTATTTCGTGTTTACAGTAACCTGCGATCTTGCAAAGTTCAAGACTTAATAGAATGAAATTTTCACTCTACTGCGGAGTGTGCGCTGATATGAAACGTCCTGGCAGATTAATACTGTGTGCCGGACCGAGATTCGAACTCGGGACCTTTGCCTTTCGCGGGCAAGTGCTCTACCAACTGAGCTACCCAAGCACGACTCACGGCCCGTCCTCACAGCTTTACTGCTGCCAGTATCTCGTCTCCTACCTTCCAAACTCTACAGAAGCTCTCCTGCGAACCTTGCAGAACTAGCATTCCTGAAAGAAAGGATATTGCGGAGACATGGCTTAGCCACAGCCTAGGGGATGTTTCCAGAATGAAATTTTCACTCTACAGCGGAACTGAAAGGCAAAGATCCAAAATTCGAGTCTCGGTCCGGCACACAGTTTTAATCTGCCAGGAAGTTTCATATCACCGCACATTCCGCTGTAGAGTGAAAATTTCATTCCAGAAACATCTCCCAGGCTGTGGCTAAGCCATGTCTCCGCAATATCCTTTCTTTCAGGAGTGCTAGTTCTGCAAGGTTCGCAGGAGAACTTCTGTAAAGTTTGGAAGGTAGGAGACGAGGTATTGGCAGAAGTAAAGCTGTGAGGAGCGGGCGTGAGTCGGGCTTGGATAACTCAGATGGCAGAACACTTGCCCGCGAAAGGCAAAGATCCCGAGTTCGAGTCTCGGTCGGGCACACAGTTTTAATCTGCCAGGAAGTTTCATGACTTAAATATGTCGCTTAGACAAACATATTTCCGAAACTGCATTACTCTACATTAATAATTTTTTGGAATTATGTTTCTTTTCCATCACTGTAAATAAGGACATCATAAATAGTGATTATTGTAGTATCATTCTTCCAATTTGCAATGAGAATAATAACAACATTGTCTTGACTATCCATTGTAGTTGATTGTTGGATCACATACATCTATGACTAACAATTACAAATAAGACAGCCTCTGTGTATAACGATTATTTTATTACATGACCGATTTCGGGAATTCCATTCCCATCTCGAGGTGCAGCTGTGCATGTAGCAAAACGTCTCCAGAAACTGCCTTACATAGAAACATACACAACCTCACGGAATTTCTTGTAAAGTATGTGCTGTAAGTTGTCGAGCCTACAGGTCATCAGATCAGGCTAAAGATCTTGCACTTAAGTCAAAACATAAATCGAATTACAATGACTCATAGCACATAGCAAATATTAAACCAATAACAGCAAGCGGGAAAAATAGTACTTGATATCTATTAGATGTGCACTTAAGGTTGTTTATTTTCAATTTACATTTTAATTTATAGGCCAGTAACATTTGCAATCCAGTTACTGAGATCGTTACCCCCATATATTTTATAATGGTCAACTATACTCAGTGGACGTTATTATTAGACCCTGCTCTTACAGGATTGCGAGCCATTAGGTCTCGGCGCCCTTCCAGAATAATGTTCATTTAGTTTTATAGTAATGTTTTCAATTCCATAAATATGTTATATTTGCAGAAATGATACATTGTTAATGTTCTTTAATATTAGATAAAAAGTTGAATATCAACATTGCATAACAACGTTCAACACGTAATGTAGAAAATACCATTCTATTAATATTTTTTCAATGATTATGAATAATTACACCACAAGTCAAACATGATAATTCTAGTGGCGTTATTGTAGGTGAACATTCACGCTTTGAATATGTAGCCCATTTGGCATAGAATAGTTTTTCATTATGCCTCAGTATGCTTTCGAATCAATATTCACTCTTGTTGTTACCACCAGATGTGTTTGTAGTTTGTAGAGAGTGGTTGCACACACTCACTACTACTGGTTTGAATTAATCTGTGTATTAGTTACCAAGAACATGTGATAAAATTAACATTCCAAAGACAGAAAATTTTAGCAGCTTAACAATTGGTCTGTGCTATGAGTGATAGTAATTCCAATTGTATTGTGACTTCACCGTAAAAACATCAACCGGTTCTTATGTCGGTAGGTTTGACAACATGCAACCTATTATTACGAGAGCTGCTGCTATGTTGTATATGTTTTGATGTAATGTAATTTTTGAAACCTTTTGGTATGTGAATAGGAGCATCTGGAGATGGTAGTAGTATTCCCGAAATCAATGATGTAATAAAACAGTTGTGATACCATCCTTGAGGCCAGAGGCTATTTCGTTTATAATTGCTGACATAGTTGTTTTCTTCACACTTTTTGGATCCACTCGATAAACGATTAATAATTGGAAAAATTTACCATATTGCAGCCCATACGAACGCTAGTTGACTAGTCGAAGAAATTATTAAAATACTTCTACTCCAAATCAGTTTTGTGCAAATGTACATATGCCTCAGAGCCACTCACAAAGTAGCTGCAATCTTTGAACATATCTATTACAAGGGCATCAAAACTGGTTGGAGGATTGCACGAATAAAGCCTGTTGCAATGGAGACTGCACATAACGGAACTATCTTTTGTTCTTTTGTTTTTCTTTAAGGGTTAAAGCATGTAAACTGAGCTTAATTTTGCTAAGCCAGTTTTCGGACTGTTAGTCCCTCGTTAGGGACTATTTTGTAATCACGCTGCATATCTATGTTTTCTGATCAGCTCACTCATTTCGCGTCGCACTGTTCTGCAAGAAGAAATCTTTTGAGAAAGACAAACAGATTGTAGATTAAAGCCGTGAAACGTCGTTGTTAGCTTTAGACTTTTCCCTCCATTCTTTTTTGCTGCACGGTTGAATGAACATACAATATCATGCTTGAATGCTTTGTAACTCTACAAGTTGACATGATTTCATTTTGTTCTCTGCCGATGGAGCCTATAAAGCCAAATTCCACTATCGAAAGAGTACTGTAATTTCAGAGACGAGAAAGTATTTCACGAGCTAATAACGAGAACAAAGGAACGGTTTTTTTGACTTGCTGGTTTGAACGGTATTGAAGTGCTGCGTATTGAACTTGAAAGTTAGCTGTTGTATGTAGGCAACTAGTGTCTAAAGTACTTTGTGGTGCAGACAGAAACGTTGTGGCATGAAACCGGAAGGAGGATCGTAAAGGACACTCGACACGAGTTAAACACTACTACAAAAAGCTTCCCTTTTCTGTAGGTCGTTGAAAACGTGCGACAAAGCACGAAAATTACTTGCGACGGGAAGGGGTGTAGCGAGCAGCGCCGCCGAATAAATTGGGGCCGGAAAATGGAATTATGACGATATTTCTACTCTAATGGTTAAAAGCTCATTAATTCACTCGGCAGGAGGAACGGGTTACGGATAACCATTTACCTCAGCATTAAAAAGAAATCTAAAACAGTAAAGTCTTTATTCGCTGCTACTGACGCCGTGACGCGTGCTGCAAAAAAACTGAGACAGCTCGTAATGGAGTGAGGGAAATATTTATCCGTCGCGATAGTTGCAAAATCTCTCGTTAGGAGCGGACGGCCACTATGCCAGCCCCCTGGCGGTAATTGGCTTATCGTTCCTTCCGGCCCGCGCAGTTCGTTTCGGATGGGAGACAAAAAATTTAGTTGATGCAGTTCGGAAAGTTAGCGATAATGCTATTAATTTTTAAAAAGATGCGCTACATCTACTGTGTAGTGCACGTCTAGTGTTTGCTCGATAGAATTGGTTTGGCTTGCAATCAAAACGTGTCATACTAATTTACGGCAAAACATGTGTCTGGTACAGCGAATACTACAAGGAAAAAATCTAAAATGGTTGCATAAGAATTGACCTAACGAGTATGAACGTAAAGATAAGGTGACTAAAGTCATGTAATACCATCCGATATCGTGTAGGACCTTTTTCCGCACGTAGTAGTGTACCAAATGGACTCGGCGTTGCCTCAAGAAGTCGTTGGAAGTTCCCCTGCAGAAATATTGAGTAATACTACCTCTATAGTCGTCCATAACTGCGGAAGTGTTGCCAGTGAACGATTTTATGCACGAATTGACCTCTCGATTATGTCTCATAAATGTTCGATGGGATTCATGTCGGTCGATCTGGGTGGCAAAACTATTCGTTCGATTTGGACAGAATGTTCTTCAAACCAATCCTTACAGTCGTGGTCCGGTGAAATGGCGCATTGTCATCCACAAAAATTCCATCCCAAATGGCTGCATATGGCCTCCAAGTAGTCGAACATAACCATTTCCAGTCCATGATCGGTTCAGTTCCCATGTAAACACATCCTACACCATTACGTAGCCACCACCAGCTTGCATAGTGCCTTGTTGACAACTCGGGTTCATGGCCTCGTGAGGTCTGCGCCGCACTTGAACACTACTACAAGGCCACGGTTTTCCAGTCGTCTAGGGTACAGCCGATATGGCCACGGCCAGGAGCGGCGCTGCAGGCGATGTCGTGCTGTTAGGAAAGGCACTCGAGTCCGTCGTCAGCTGCCATAGCCCGTTAACGCCAAATTTCGCCGTAGTGTCCTTTTAGATTAGATTAATTATTTATTCCATAAACCCACAAAAGAGGAGATCCTCCTGGGTGTGGAAGATGTCAGATAAACACATTACAAAAATGAAATTAGAATAAGTTGAGTTTCATTAATATTAATGATCCTCAGTCAATAAACAGTAAAAGTATGTACATGAAATAAAATTAAACTTCTAATACTTACAGGTTTAATACTTACCTCCGCTTTCATTAAATCCATCATTCACACAGTAGCTAGTAACTTGGCTATTACAGCCAAGTATTGTCAAAATTAAAGTAAATTATTCATTTCAATGATCCCCAGTTAAGAACAGTCAAATTATGTACAAGATTTAAAATTAAACTTCCACTATTTACAGACTTAAGACTTACATCTGCTTTCCATGCATCCATCATTCACACAGTAGGTATTTACTTGGCTGTTACAACCAAGTATTGTCAAAAATTAAAGTATAATAAATTTTCATTAAAATGGTCTACTGCACTTGTTTAGAAATTTATGGATGGAATAGAAGGAGTTGGCCACCAAAAATTCTTTTAAATTATGTTTAAATTGTGCACTGTCTGAAACTAAACTCCTAAAGTTTGCTGGTATGTTACTGAAAATATGCGTTGCTGATTACTGGACTCCTTTCTGGGCAAGACTAAGCAAAAATCTTTATGTATATTGTTCTTATTCCTAGTATCGATACTGTGTACTAAGCAGTTAGTTGGAAAAAGAGATGTATTATTTACAACAAACTTCATTACGGAATAAATATACTGAGAAGTTGTGGTTAGTACGCCCAGTACTTTGAATAGGTTTCTCGACATGGTGTACTTGGATTTACACTACACATTACTCTCATTATACCCTACTGTACTCTAAATTTTTTTTTTTCTGTTTGTGGAGTTACCCCAAAATATGATACCATATGACATAATGGAGTGAAAATAAGTAAAATATGCCAGTTCTTTTATATTTATATCTCCTATATCTGACATCATTCGCATTGCAAACACAGACTTGTTTAGGCGCTTTATCAGTTCGTTAGTATGTCGCTACCAACTGAATTTATTATCAAGTTGCAATCTCAAGAATTTTACACTCTCAACTTCTCCTATTTCCATGTCATCATATCTTATATACACACTAGAAGGAAATCTCTTGGAAGTTCTGAACCGCATATAGTTCAAAGTTTAATGACAGTGAATTGGCTATGAACCACTTATTAATGTCAGTAACGAATACACTCCTCGTGCGTCCCACATTGGGGTTATATCACGCAGTGTTGCTTGAGTGGTAGCACTGACAGTTCTACGCAAACGCAGCTGCTCACAGTCGTTAAGTGAAAGTTGTCGGCTACTGCGCTATCCGTGGTCAATGGTGGTGCCTTGAAATTTTGGTACCTCGGCACACTCTTGGATCTCGGGATATTGAATTCACTGGCGGTTTCGGAAAAGGGATGTCCCATGTATACAGCGACAACTATCATTCCACGTTCAAAGCCTGTTAATTCCTGTATTGCGCACATAATAACTTTGGACACTTTTTCGCATGAATCCCTCAGTACAAATTACAGCTCCCATAACACACTGCCCTTTTATATCTTGTGTACACGATACTATCGCCATCTTTATATGTTTATACCGCTATCCTATGACTTTTATCACCTCAGTGTTTTATTAAAGAGGAAACTTTTTCTAAAGTTCTTCGAAATGTATTTACATATTTACTAGCTATACCCGGCGAACTTCGTTCCGCCTCTGAAAATCTTTATACGTTATAGCTGACCCGGCAAACGTTGTTTTTTCATACAAATTATCTCTAGTCTATAAGAATAATGTATACGTGTACTCACAATAGCCGTTGTTGGCGGGGGCTCGTGACACAAACAATAATAATGACCGAAAACTGTGTAGGGAGTGTGAAAAGGCTCAGGGGGAAGTCTGGCAGTATCGTACACTATTGTTCTAGCGCTTCTACGGTAGATGGCTCGGAATTAACAACTGAAGCCAATACACGGCTGGTCCATGAGCATACCAACATAGCGGCAATTTCGTGTCGAAACGTGTTCGCCAGCATTATGAATAAGGCCAAGTGCACACGTATCGATTTTTATCGTGCGTAAAAATATTGTACGATTAAATTCTTTTAGAGGAACAAAGGAGAGCATAGGAACTTCTTTCTTCCACTAAAAGAATTTGATCGTACGATATATTTCCGTACGACAAAAGTCGATGCGTGTGCGCTAGGCC
Organism: Schistocerca serialis cubense; assembly: GCF_023864345.2. Taxonomy (NCBI): domain Eukaryota; kingdom Metazoa; phylum Arthropoda; class Insecta; order Orthoptera; family Acrididae; genus Schistocerca; species Schistocerca serialis. Next base: position 733,228,334 of record NC_064641.1, read on the forward strand.
TAAATGTCGGTTTGGCGAATGACACGTGCTACCTAGTTAAACTTCTCGGTCTAGTTACGTCGATTGAAAGAGGGATTTCGAGTCGCTACTTTTGGTACGTTTTCTTCAATTACCTATATGTCGAATAGTGAAAGACTATCTCCGGTAGACACCTGGCGGGGATAACTGGGCAAGTGATTACTGATCAGTTATCGACCGAGGTTGAAAATTATTAAATTACTAAAATCGCTATTAAAAAATAGGCGTTGGTGGTAGAGGGGTGAAAATTTAGGGTTGCATGTATCTTTTAACGCCACATCATAAAAAAATAAAAATAAAAAGTTATGTCCAAACAATAAGGAAAAAGTTTTGGGGTTGACCACCTTATCACTTAGGGGTATGAAAAATAGATTACGACCGATTCTCAGACATACCGAATATACATGTAAAATTTCATCAGAATCGATCGAGCCGTTTCGGAGGAGTATGTCAACTAACACTGTGACACGAGAATTTTATACATAAGGATGAGCCGGATTTCAGCTTCTTCACTATCTTCCGGTGACAACTGAATGTTGCAAGCACAACAACAATGATCTGCGCCTTAAAAGATATTATTTACACAGAAAGTACATAAATAATTATATATGGAGTGTTTACACAGAGAAGTATTACATGTTTGTCATGCAGAAACAGATACATTAACGAAAAATAATGAAGTTGAATACACAATTTCAAAATAATATTTGCAATTGAAACTTAATTTAACGGATGGTGAAAAGAAAATTGAGTTTCGTCATTTAATAGTAATCACCACTATGTCTAAGGACTGTAGCGTGCATAAAAACGCATGCAAACAGTGTGAAAAAGTATTTGTTGGTCAGTCAGGCAGAGCTGTGGCATAGGTTATCTGAATAAAAGAGAAGCTGGAGATAAAGAAAGAAAGATAGAAAGAAAAATCCAGTCTTTACCGACCACCTTTTAACTGAAAATCACGAATATGATGTAGAATGTGATGTATTATAAGCTGTTAAGAAATACACGAAATCAACAACATATGAAACAGCTTAATATTAAATGACCAAACTCGATTTACATTTTCCCGTATGTTAATTACTTGATAGAGACTCAAAATTAAACTTTATTATCATTTCATCAGTCGTTAAATGTATCTTCACATCTTAAACTTTGTGACCTTTTTTTTTTTGCAGCTGATGTAAGTATATTTTCACGAGGAAACTATTTAAACATTCAACATGTAATCATTTTCGTATCTCCTACGTAAATAATAACTGTGTAAGCCGTAAATCATTTATCTACGTTTGCGACATTCATTTATCACCTGAAGATGGCCTAAGAATCCGAAAGTCAGATCATGACGAAATAAGTATGATTCTGCAGAACATTAGGAAACGTTTCATATTTAATATTATCATCACTCTCTTCTACGCAGTCCACCCCGATAGCAGAATGGTCAGCGCGGCGGTCTGTTACGCCTATGGGCTCGGGTTCGATTCCCGGCTGGGTCGGGCATTTTCTTCGCTCAGGGACTGGGTATTGTGTTGTCCTCATCATCATTTCATCATCACCAGTGGAAAGCAACGGTAAACCACCACCGGAATCACTTCCTTAGAAATTCATGCGGTGTTCCTCTCTGACGAGGCTTACCCCATGACAACACCTGCCGTAAGGCAGAACACAAAGTTAGTTAGACTTCCAGGCACCGATGTATAACTCAGTTAATGGTTTCATAGTACGAGGGGCGTTCAAGAAGTAATGCAAGACATTCTTTTTTCTCAGCAATTGTAGGTTGAGGAAACGTGGAACTTGTCATGGGACGTCATGGTAATTAACTCTTCCGCCGCTGCAGCATCATGAATTTCCGATACGTGACTGCTACTTTCGTAATAGTGTCTATAAAGGAGGTGCGTTACAAGCAGAGCGCTGTCAAATTCAAATGGCTCTAAGCACTATGGGACTTAACATCTGAGGTCATCAATCCCCTAGACTTAGGACTACTTAAACCTAACTAACCTAAGGATATCACACACATCCATGTCCGAGGCAGGATTCGAACCTGCGACTGCAGCAGCAGTGCGGTTCCGGACTGAAGTGCCTAGAACCGCTCGGCCACAAAGGACGGCAGAGCACTGTCATTGAGGGTTTATTTTATTTTATTTTATTTTATTTTTATTTATTTATTTATTTTTTTTTTTTTTTTGCGAGAAATCACGTCATCACAAATACTGATGGGCGCTTGCAGTATGTCTTCGGAGGCCTGGCAGTGAACAAAAAAGCATGGTGAGTCGTTGGGAGAGGCGTCTGTCGTCATTACAACAAGGCCGGGCAAACGTGTCCCATCTCCCGCTGTCAGCACACAGCTGTGATCCCAGAAAATTGAAGAAACGGCTTCAGACTGTTGGCCGCCACGAAAATGCAGACGAATTTCTCCTTCTAGACGACAACGCAAGACCTCACACAAGTCTGCGAACCGAAGAGAGGCTCACATAACTTCACTGGACAGTTCTACTTCATCCACCCTGTAGTCCGGATCTCGTACTTTCTGATTTCCATCTGTTTGGCTCGTTGAAGGATACACTCCAGTGGGAGCAGCACGAGGATCATAGGGAGGTTATTGATGCAGCAAGAACTTGGCTCTGACGCGGACCAGTAGAGTGGTAAATAGAAATGCCGTGTGGCTAGGGCCTCCCGTCGGGTTGACCGTTCGCCTGGTGCGGGTCTTTCGACGCCACTTCAGTGACTTGCATGTCGATGGGGATGAAATGATGATGATAAGGACAACACAACACCTAGTCCTCGAGCCGGTAATCGAACCCGGGTCGTTAGGTATGACATTCCGTCACGCTGACCACTCAGATACCAGGGGCGGACAGTAGATTGGTACCATGCGGCTATACAGGCTCTGCCAGTCAGGTGGCGTAAGGCCGTCGCATTGAACGGAGAATATGTTGAAAATAGGCCCTTGTAGCCTTAGGAGTTGGTAATAATGTGGTCGTTCTTGCCTAGTTGTTTATTCTCTAGCGGCAGCGTTCTCTGCCCGCGCTTTGATGTCTGTAGAGTCTCCCAGGAACATTCCTCTTCGGTTTACTGTTCGTTTCTGTTTTGACTAGAGTACGCGTTATGTGTAGCCGGGCTCAATAGAAATTCACGATTGGTTGGTTGATAGATTCAAATTACAACTGATCAGGTAGATACTGCTTATTTTGATTCTGATTTGCATTCATTTTTTGTGAAGTTTCAAGATCCGTTGCAAGTAGACCAGCTTCTCTCTCAGGTGATGTTTACACTTCTGATGGTTCCGTCAGTCCAGTCCTTTTTGTAATCGCGAAGATCGAGTATATTCAGATTAGAGTTTACAGCCTTCCATCCGACATGGACGATTCATTTCTTATGTCGGCGTGCTTCCTTATGGAGTCGTTCGGTATATCCTGATGGAACGCTGGTGTGCTCAACAACGCTTGCAGTGAAACTTTCTGGCAGATTAAAACTGTGTGCCAGACCGAGACTCGAACTCAGGACCTTTGCCTTTCGCGGGCAAGTGCCCAGGCTGTGGCTAAGCCATGTCTCCGCAATATCCTTTCTTCCAGGAGTGCTAGTTCTACAGGTTCGCAGAAGAGCTTCTGTGAAGTTTTGAAGGTAGGAGACGATGTACTGGCAGAATTGAAGCTGTGAGGACGGGTCGTGAGTCGTGCTTGGGTAGCTCAGATGGTAGAGCACTTGCCCGCGAAAGGCAGAAGTCCCAAGTTCAAGTCTCGGTCCGGCATACAATTTTAATCTGCCAGGAAGATTCATATCAAGGCACACTTCGCTGCAGAGTGAAAATCTCATTCTGAACACTTGCAGTGTTGCAGCGGTATCCGAATCGTAGAAATGTGTGCTCAAAAGAATATTCTTTCACACCTGAATGTTTGTGATTATCGGGTTCATGTTCCGTACGCAAGGTAAGAAGGAACCTGCTTCCCTTGTAATGAAAGGTCCAACTCAGATCCAATTTTCCGTGGCGTGTTACGGTCTTAAAGCCGTCCTATGCAGAATGTCGTCAGTTGATATTTGCTTAATTAGTGTCTTCACATTCTGCTGTCAGACTTCTCCAGCTGTATGGGACACTGGGGACACATTTCCACCCATTCCGCGCGACTTTCCACCGTTACCGGCACGTTCAAAAGCGGCCCCTGCTGCCATTACGGTGCCAGCACCGGCAGCACGACTTAAACGCCGGCAGACTCAGGATGGTGAAAATTTTGAAGTCATCCTTCCCTAGTCTCACCGCTCCTCGAAGGTGGTGGTCGGGGGTGCTTCTTCCAGTGGTGATGCTTTCAATACTGCCGTTAACTGCAGTTCTTGTTTCGCTGAGGATTACCAGGTTAGTTCTGTTGATGTTGAAATAAATGCTGCATTCAGTCCTCTCCTACACCCGTAGGAATACCTGCTCCGATAGGTTCCGATGATTTAACGAGGACATAATCTGCTGTACAACCTTTTAAGAGCTCTAGTGAATGTCATCTCTTCCTCAGCCTGATGCGATGAAGCAGCAGGTCACTGCGGATTCTCTTCCGGGTAGTCAGATGGTGCAGTCAGCTTCAGACGCTGCATTGTTTGTCTCTTATTTATCTGATGTTCTTTCGCTCCCGGTTGTGTTTCTAGTATTCCGTTGAATGGAGTGGGGACGACTTCCCCTCCTTCCGCGCAGCAGACCTTATGAACCCTCTACCCTTCCGCGTCAAGAATTATATTGTCACCGAGTGGTGTGAAACAATCTCAGCGTGTGGCGTTGCTCCGAAGAAAAACAAGACATGGAATCCGCACCTTCCTTGGGAAAGGATTCAAATGCTGTCTCCGCCGACTGCTGATGTTGTGGAGAGCAGGACGTGGTGCGTAAATTCTTTTCTAGTTCTAGTTTAATGTCTTAAATGTGTTAACTACTGCTGGCGTACGCGTTTCTTACCCTAAATGTTCACATGAAAAGCTCTCCCTTACGGCTTGCTGCATTACGACAGTTTGTTTATGATTCCCAAGCTGCTGTTGTGTGTTTGAAAACAGTGTTACTTGGAGTATTTTCTCTCCGTGGCATTCTATGTCTTTTTAATGTTGTGCTGGAAAGTTCTACAGGTATGGTCGTGCTTTATAGGGACGATATTCAAATGGTTCAAATGGCTCTGCGCACTATGGGAGTTAACTGCTGAGGTCATCAGTCCCCTAGAACTACTTAAACCTAACTAACCTAAGGCAGGATTCGAACCTGCGACCGTAGCGGTAGCGCGGTTCCACACTGAAGCGGCTAGAACCGCTCGGCCACCGCGGGCGGTTAGACGATATTCTGTTTGGCGTGGTTAATTCGGATTTGGCATGTTAATTCGGATTTGGCATGTTAATGTGAAGGGGTGGCCAGATGCCCTTCCTGTCGCCACCCCATACCACCTGGGACGGAATCAGAGTACCTCATCTGTCTGCATCTAGTGTTTCAGATGTCTGTGAGTCGTGTAACTGAGGTGGGACGTGGGGATCAGCCCGATATTCACCTAGAGGGATGTGGAAACCCGCCTAAAAACCACATCCAGGCTGGCCGGCACACCGATCCTCGTCGTTAATCCGGCAGGCGTATGCGATCCGGGGCCGGCGCGCCTACCCGACCCAGGAAGCAGCGCATTAGCGCTCACGGCTAACCTGGCGGGTGCCGGTTAGGCGATATTCATTCACATCTATATCTACATCTACTTGGGTAATCTGCAGTCCACCGTACGGCTCGTGTCGGAGGGTACCCTGTACCACTATTAGTCATGTCTTTTCCTGTTCCACTCCCAAATAGTGCGAGGGAGAAACGACTATCTATATGCCTCCGCATGAGCCCTAATTTCTCGTAGCTTCGTGTTCCTTACGCACAATATATGTCGGAGACAGTAGAAACATTCCGCAGTCTGCTTCAAATGACGATACTCTAAATTTTCACAATAGCTTTCCTCGAAAAAAAAAAAAAAAGAAATGGTGCCTTCCCTCCTGAGATTCTTATTCGAGTTGACGAAGCATCTCCGTAACACTTGCGTGTGGTTCGAACCTACCAGTAACAAATCTAGCAGCCCGCCTCTCAATTGCTTCGATATCTTCCTGTAATCCGACGTGGTACAGGTCCTAAATACTCGAACGGCAATCAAGAATAGGTCGCACTATCTTCGTATATGCCGTCTCCTTTACAGAAGAACCACACTATCCTAGAATTATCCCAGTAAACTGAAGTCGATCATTCGTTTTCCCTACCATGCTCCTCACAAGATCGTTTCACTCTATGTCGGTTTGGAACAATGCGCCCAGATACCTAAACGACGTGACTTTATGAAGCAGGACACTGTTGATGCTTTATCCGCATTAACTTAGATCCACATCTACGTCTACAGGGATACTCTGGAAATCATATTTGTCTGGCAGAGGATTCATCGAACCTCCTTCACAATTCTCTATTATTCCAATCTCGTATAGCGGGCGGAAAGAACAAACACCTATATTTCCGTACGAGCTCTGATTTCCCGTATTTTATCGTGGCGATTGCTTCTCCCTGTGTAGGTCGGTGCCAACAAAATATTTTCGGATTCGAAGGAGAAAGTTGGTGATTGGAACTTCGTGAGTAGATTCCGTCGCAACGAAAAACGTCTTTCTTTTAATGATTTCCAGCCCAAATCCTGTGTCTCATATTTCACGATAATGCAAAACGTGCTGCCCTTCTTTGAACTTTTTCGATGTATTCCGTCAATCCTATCTGATAAGGATCCCCCACCGTGCAACAGTATTCTAAAAGAGGACGGAGAAGCGTAGTGTAGGCAGTCTCCTTAGTAGGTCTGTTACATTTTATAAGTATGGTACCAATAAAACGCAGTCTTTGGTTAGCCTTCCCCGCAACATAGTCTATGTGTTCCTTCCAATTTAAATTGTTCGTAACTGTAATTCCTAGGTATTTAGCTGAATTTACGGTCTTTAGATTTGACTGATTTATCGTGTAACCAAAGTTTAACGGATTCCTTTTAGCACTCATGTGGATGACCTCACAATTTTCGTTATTTAGGGTCAACTGCCAATTTTCGCACCATTCACATATCTTTTCTAAATCGTTTTTCAATTTGCTTTGATCTTCTGATGACTTTATCAGTCGATAAACGACAGCGTCATTTGCAAACAACCTAAGACGGCTGCTCAGATTGTCTCCCAAATCGTTTATATAGATAAGGAACAGTCAAGGGCCTATAACACTATCTGTTTTACTCGACGACTTTCCGTCAGTTGCTACGAACTGTGACCTCTCTGACAGAAAATGACAAATCCAGTCACATAACTGAGACGATATTCCTTAAGCATTAAATTTTAGTACAAGCCGCTTGTGTGGTACAGTGTCAAAAGCCTTCCAGAAATTCAGAAATACGGAATCAATCTGAAATCTATTATCAATAGCAGTCAACACTTCATGCGAATATAGAGCTAGTTGTGTTTCACAAGAGCGATGTTCTCTAAATCCATGTTGACTGTGTGTCAATTGGCCGTTTTCTACAGTTAGAGCTACCTGTGATTCATCACGCCAACTAGATATTTTGTCAAAGTCATCTTGTATCCTCCTACAGTCACTCAACTTCGATACCTCACCACACACCACAGCATCATCAGCAAACAACAGCAGATGGCTGCCCACCCAGTCCGCCAAATCATTTGTGTATGCAGAGAATAGTACCAGTCCTAATTCACTTCTCTGGAGCACTCCTGACGATACTCTTGTCTCTGATGAACACACGTCGTCGAGGACAACATACTAGGTTCTATAACTCATTAAGTCTTCGAGCTGCTCACAAATATGTGAACATATTCCGTACGCTCACATTTTCTTTAACAACCTGCAGTGGGGTACCGTATCAAACGCTTTCCGGAAATCTCGAAATATGGAATCTGACTATTGCCGTTCATCTATAGTTTGCAGTATATCATGTGAGAAAACAAAAAGCTAAGTTTCGCAGGAGGCACACTTTCTAAAACTGTGCCTATTAGTGGACATAAGATTCTGTCTCAAGCAAATCTATTATATCCAAATGGAGAACGTGCTCAAGGATTCTGCAGCAGACCATGTTAAGGACACTAATCTGTAATATTGCCGGTCGTTCTTTTGCCCTTCTTATATACAGGAGTCACCTCTGCATTTTCTCAGTCACTTGGGACTTTGTGCTGGACAAGAGATTCGCGACGTAAGCAAGCCAGGTAAAGGACCAGAGCTGTAGAGTACTCTTTGAAAAACCGAATTGGGATTCCATTCGGACCTTGTGACTTATTTTTTTTCAACTCTTTCAGTTGTTTCTCTACGCCAGGGATGCTTGTTACTAAATCGTCCACATGGGACTATATTCGATGGTCAAACGACAGTATGTTTGTATGATTCTACTGAGTGAACGATTTCTTAAACGTGAAATTTAAAACTGCAGCTTTCGTTTCGCTATCTTCAACTGCCACATCAGACTGGTCGGTCCGCAGCTCGTAGTGTAGTGGCGAGGGTTGCTACCCGTGGATCATGGGGTCCCGGGTTCGATTCCTGGCCTTGTTGGGCATTTTCTCTGCTCATAGACTGGGTGCTTGTGTTGTCGTCATCATTTCACCACCACCATCATCATCATAATTCGTGATAGTGGCTAGACTGACCGCGTAAAAAGTTGGAGAGTGAAAAAAATTGGGACATTGTTCGGGCGTTAAAGACCGCGTAGTTGAGCGCCCCACAAGCCGAACATCACCGTCAGACTGGTCAACAAGTGACTGGATCGAAGCCTTAGACCCACTTAACGATTTTACATAGGGCCAAAGTGTTCTCGAGATCTCTGCCAGATCTTTTGCTACGGTACGACGGTAATAACTGTTGTTTGCTTCGCACATAGATCTTATCACAGAGGTACAAATCTCTACTAGCCTTTGCTTATCGTTTTTGCGCGTTCTCTTTTGTACCGAGCCTCTCCTCCCTCATCATTTTCCGAATTTCGTTATTAAAACCTGGTGGGTTTTTCCATCCTTAATACACTTACTAGACGCATAATCCTCCAAATTACAATTACAATCTGCTTAGACCTTGCCCATAATTATTCTATGTCCATGTCACTGGGACTAAGTGATGTCAATTCACTACCTAAGGGAGATATTACAGCTGCTTGTCTGTTCGTTCTAGCAGAAACACTCTTCTAACCTTTTTAGCTGATATATTAACTTTCGTAACCACAGTTTTTATAATGAAATCATGATGGCTAATCTCCGTTTTTATACTGACGCTGTCGATAAGGTTCGGTCTGTCTGTAGCTACAAGGCCTAAGGTATTTCAATTGCATGTGGGCTACCGAACCAGATGCTCAAAATAGTTTTCAGGATACGTTCAAAAGTACTTTGCACGACTGTCTGTCTGTACTCCTTGCAATGAGTACATAGACATCCCAGTCTATATTCGGTGGGTTTAAGTCGTTCCAACTAGTATTGCGTGATCTGGGTATTTACGCGCTACTGACCGTAGACTTCCTTTGAATGACTATAGAACTGTCACAGCAGAATCGGTTGGCCGGTAAAACACCTAACAATTAACTTTGTTTCACCTAGACGTGTTATACGCGACCAGATAGCTTCATTGTCTCACTCAACATTGACCCCAGTAGAGACAATATTTTTGTCGAGTGCAATGAGCACTACCCGGCCTATGGCCTCTAATCTGTCTCTCCGATACACGTTCTACGACTCACTAAATATCTCATTGCTTTCCACTTCGGGTTTTTAGCCAGCTGTCAGTCCCGAGAATTATTTGAGTGTCAGAACTTTCCTGGAGGGCAATAAATTGGGGAACTATTTTATGAATGCTTCGATAATTTACTAATCGAATTTTGAGAGTCGAAGCGTCTTTACTCTCAGCGCGGTCTGACTTCCCTTGCTGCATATCAACTGGCGAGTGTTCATCAGTGTACCTCAAACTACTGCCTAACCGACAATACTCTCATGTGTACTCCACGAGTACTCTGCTACCGGAGTAGCTGCTTCCTTTGTGCACTCCAACCATGACCTGTCAAGGGGAGTCTTACAAATCCCCAATCGATGACGCAAGTTTAAAAATCTGCAGCCAAGACCTTCGCAGAGTAGACAACTCCTTTGGTTGAGACCCTCCACGTGGCTCCATGTCAAAGGACTCGGATCAACTGTATGGACAAAGGTGCAAATTGTGAGCTCTGCTTGCACCCTAAGCGTGAAGTCAGCGACCTTCACCACTTCCACCAGCCGCCTGTATGAAGTAAGGTTGGCTTCAGAATCCATGCGACAGGTGTCGTTGCTACCGATGTGAGCCACAACTTGCAGACGACTACATCCTGAGCGCTCGATAGCGGCAGGCAAGGCCGCCTTCACATCTCGGATGAGGCCACACGGCAGACATACTGAGTACACATTGGTTTTCTTTCCCTGAGCTCCACCTGCCTAAGAGGCTCCACAATATACCTAAAGCCGGCCGGGGTGACCGAGCGGTTCTAGCCGCTACAGCCTGGAACCGCGCGACCACTACGGTCGCAGGTTCGAATCCTGCCTCGGGCAAGGATGTGTGTGATGTCCTTAGGTTAGTTAGGTTTAAGTAGTTCTAAGTCTAGGAGACTGATGCCTCAGATGTTAATTCCCATAGTGCTCAGAGCCAGCTCCCGATAACTGGTAAACTCTCGTCCCTATGACATTGACGAACTTTGAAACGCTGGACGACTGTTGGCGTATAGGGCGTCATTCTTTCGATCTCGCCTTAATTTTTCTTTATACTCCATCTGGATCTAGTCGTAAATATGACTGCTCCCGTTTTTATAAGGAAGATGCCATTTATTTACTTCGTCAAAGCCCGCGAAAAGTTTTGATGGGGGGAGACTTAAACTACACTACTGGCCATTAAAATTGCTACACCACGAAGATGACGTGCTACAGACGCGAAATTTAAACGGCAGGAAGAAGATGCTGTGATATGCAAATGATTAGCTTTTCAGAGAATTCACACGAGGTTGGCGCCCGTGGCGACACCTACAACGTGCTGACATGAGGAAAGATTCCAACCGATTTCTCTTACACACACAGCAGTTGACAGGCGTTGCCTGGTGAAAAGTTGTTGTGATGCCTCGTGTAAGGAGGAGAAATGCATACCATCATGTTTCCGACTTTGATAAAGGTCGGATTGTAGCCTACCGCGATTGCGGTTTATCGTATCGCGACATTGGTGCTCGCGTTGGTCGAGATCCAATGACTGTTAGCAGAATATGGAATCGGTGGGTTCAGGAGGGTAATACGGAACGTCGTGCTGGATCCCAACGGCCTCGTATCACTAGCAGTCGAGATGACAGACATCTTATCCGCATGGCTGTAACGGATCGTGCAGCCACATCTCGATCCCTGAATCAACAGATGGGGACGTTTGCAAGACAACAACCATCTGCGCGAACAGTTCGACGACTTTTGCAGCAGCATGGACTATCAGCTCGGAGACCACGGCTGCGGTAACCCTCGACGCTGCCTCACATCACCCGGCGTGATGGCACGGGGTGCCACTGGTTACACGTCTTGGTCACCTCTTGTTCGCATTGACGGCACTTTGAACAGAGGACATCACATTTCAGATGTGTTAAGACCCGTGGCTCTATTCTTCATCCGATCCCTAAGTAACCCTACATTTCAGCATGATAATGCACGACCGCATGTTGCAGGTCCTGTACGGGACTTTCTGGATACAGAAAATGTTCGACTGCTGCCCTGGCCAGCACATTCTCCAGATCTTTTACCAATTGTAAACGTCTGGTCAATGGTGGCCGAGCGACTGGCTCGTCACAATACGCCACTCACTACTCTTGATGAACTGTGGTATCGTGTTGAAGCTGCATGTGCAGCTGTACCTGTACACGCCATCCAAGCTCTGTTTGACTCAACGCCCAGGCGTATCAAGGCCGTTATTACGGCCAGAGGTGGTTGTTCTGGGTACGTATTTCTCAGAATCTATGCACCCAAATTGCGTGAAAATGTAATCACATGTCAGTTCTAGTATAATATATTTGTCCAATGAATACCCGTTTATCATCTGCATTTGTTCTTGGTGTAGAAATTTTAATGACCAGTAGTGTACTTCTTACGTCCTGTTAATCAGTCTCCCACTTAAAGCTGTTAGGTGAACTTGATGATACGTTGGTGTTGGTGAGGTTACAGGATGCTTGGATCTGAAGACATCCCACATTAGTGCATTTTACGTATTTCACAGCTACTTCAACGGACCGTCTTTATTTGTCTGCTTCCTTACGTAGCCAACTTTTGGCAAGTGATGGTACTCCTATCAGCTTCAGTGACAACTGTGCTGTTTCAGAGACTCTTAACCACGTCCCGCAGCAGGTACATCTCTCTCACCCGATTTGGTAGCTTTATATTTTACATCTGGCGGACCCCTCTCTGGATAATACCATCGCTGCCATGTGGGGGCGGGTAAGCCGTTCCCAAGTGCATTGTCTCTTAATTATGGAATGGTGGGATGTTGTCGCTAAACCTCGGCTTCACACTGCACTCATGCTTTTTAGCGCTTGTAAAGCCGCTGAAATCAGGAGGACTGGGGAATTTTATTCTGCGGTTTTTCGTGATATTTACGATAGTGTTAGAGATGTCCCTTTAAGAGTTACGAAAGTTCACCGCGTGACGGCGAAACTCCTGGAACTTAAGAGCCTACATTAGATGATCTCCGTTTGCGTTCCCAGCCACTTTCTATTCTCCAGGATGAGTTGGTCTCTCTGTATCATCTATTCGGCTTCGAACGCGATCTTAAAGGCTATGTCGCACAACCATTCGTTCTATAGATGGACGTGAGCGGCCATCTCAACCTGATATAGTGCGTGAACTTTACCGGTATTTTACCGATCTTTACACTGGAGTAGCATCAGATGGTACACATCTGCTGATTTTACTTCCCTCCTTGATAATGTAGTTACGCCAGCTCTCCAAGAGGAGTTTTAGCAGCTTATTACCGTGCTGTTAGGCACCTTACACTGCTGTTCGCTCTCCTTCCCTCAAATCGCCGGATTCAGACGGACCTTCTAAGGAATTTTATAGTCGGTTTTGGCCTTTGATATAAGATACGATAATGTCTATGGTGAATGAAGTGGCGCAACGGGTACACATCCCGCCCTACTTCAAAGTCTGAAAAATTGTTTTAATTCCAAGAAAGACGGGCGTCTGTGCGTGGATTAGGTCCGACCAATAACACTACTCAACTGCGATTATAAAATCGTAGCGCTAGCGGTAAATAGTCCGTTGTCGGTTTTGCTTCCTGACGTCGCGCGTTATCGAAGTTGTCGCACTCTCGTGTTTCCCGTTGCTAAACCTCGTGATCTCATCTCGATTGCTTCCACTGTTCCTGTGTCGGGAGATTTACATTTCATTGATTTTAATCATGCATTTGACCGAGTTAGTCATGATTTTCTGTTGCGAATGTTGACGGCTGCTGGTTTTAATGATGCTGCACGACGGAGATTCAAGTTTCTAATTACTGATATCCGGGCGTCTATTGACGTGAACGGTCGTCTTACTTCCCCATAGAAATACGTCGAGGTGTCCTGTAGGGGAGTCCCCTATCTATGTCGTTATACGTGCTGTTTCTGGAATCCATATCTGCTCGATTGCGTGGCTGGTCGTTACTGGAAGATAGGTTCATCGTTCGCTGGTATGTCGATGACATTGTGGTACTTCTTCGTACTCATGACAACATACCGTTGCTCAAGGACATTTTGGATGCATTTTGTCGTCTTACTGGAGCACAGACTAGATTATTCAGTTTGCGGGGAATTGACGCGGTTGAGATTCCACGGACTGTGGCAGTCGCCCGCCATCGATCGTTGGCTGTTATTTCCGATCGTTGTCCGATGAAGATGGCTACGTTAAATTGGAAGTCCGTCACGGGCAGGATTCAAGGAGCAATCCTTGAACACGTTACCTCATAAGGTCCGGACCTTGAAAACTTGCGTGTTGAGTAAAGCCGATTTTTTTGCCCAAATGTTTCCACTTCCGGCGAAGATGTCCCGCAAGTTACAACGATTATCGAGTAAGTTTATCTGGCGAGACTTTGTTTGTCCGGTGCGCTATGAGGTTATGGCGAGACCCTGGCTGATGGGAGGTTTGGGTCTCCTTGATATTCATGCCAAAGCTTCGCCTTATTTCATCGATGTGCTGATTTAACCCGTCTTCACGTCTCCCAATCACTTACAGCCCGCCTTTTTGCCTGTCTCCGATCTGCGAGCTTGAAACCGCACCAGTGGATGTTGGTAGGATAGATAACAAATTATGGCACGTAGGGGAATTTTTTTATGGAGGTATTCTTCCCCAGTTTCATCTCTCTGTCAAAATGCTGTGATGTCGCTGGGCGTTGCCAAATCGCGCATCCTCTGTGAAGTTCCTGAGGCCAGAGACGGATTAGGATGATTGTTTGGTCCAATCTCAACCTATCTATTTTTCCGATGGAAGTGAGGTCCTCGTGGTACCAAGTCGTTCATAACCTTCTCCATATCAACGTTCGACATTTTCGCATTGACCTTAGTGAGACGGACCGATGCAGTCGTTGTCACGAAACGCATACATTGTCATCGTTTGGTCGCCTGCGGACGCAGACATTGGAATTGGCTCCACCGTCAATTGGCCTTTCTTGCCAGGACAACGGCAGCAGCAATCTCCAGTGAGATTCTCGTGCGCCCCACTTTATCCTTCTTTCCCAGAACGAAGAACAATAGAGTGATGTGGCTTGTAGGGCATTATGTTCATTATGTGGTGGGGAGCCGGTTTGATCGGGACCCTTGAGCCTTTTACCAGTATATAGTTACGGCCCATTGGACATGGCAAAGGATGCCTCGCTATCGTGAGCTTTTTACCAATATGCTGTTTTTAGTACTTCATCGTCAAGGACTTGGATGAAGTATAGAAGCCCTTCCCCGTTCGAATGTTACAGTCCTGTTACCTTGCTTTTGTTAAACCTGATTAAAAAAATTGAGTTAACCGATTTTCTTGGCATTTAGAAGAAAAGTGATTACTGTCGTGGTTTCTTAATTTTGCACCCCGTGTTCGAAACCTGACAACTAATTTTATTTATTTTATTTTTATTCTTTTCACTTATATACCCTTGTGTTTCATATCAAATTAAGTTACAAGGGTGTAACATTAACTGTAAAATTACGACTGAATTTCACTGTAAGTGCTGGCCGGAGTGGCCGTGTGGTTATAGGCGCTACAGTCTGGAGCCGAGCGACCGCTACGGTCGCAGGTTCGAATCCTGCCTCGGGCATGGATGTGTGTGATGTCCTTAGGTTACTTAGGTTTAATTAGTTCTAAGTTCTAGGCGACTGATGACCTCAGAAGTTAAGTCGCATAGTGCTCAGAGCCATTTGAACCATTTGAACCATCACTGTAAGTGTCACACATTTATTATACAATATATGTGTGTATGATATGTTAAGGTGTTACAAACTTTTTAAATTATCGTGTTCTGATATTTCATTTTCGTAACAAGTCTTATATCAATTCTTACATTGTATTCATATGTTTATTCTTCAGGAAGATTTGGTGCATCCCCTTGGATGATACCGATTATAAAAACATTCAAAACACAGATACTCCGAACTCTACGAGCATCGCGCGCAGGCGGGTTTGCCACAGTGACATTTCTTCGTATGAATATCACCCGGGAAAGAAACGCAGTTAACATTGGTGAAGATTTCGTGCGTTGGCAAAAATTTCGCGGTAAACCATGCATAATGGATCACTTTCACAAAACTAGCGCTTGCAGCTGATTAGGAAACTAGTTGCACTACAGGAAAACAATTTCAAGTAATTTTCTTTTTTACCTTCATTCATCTGACATTCAGTTAGTAGACGCAACGACAACATTATGTCAATATACACTGGAAAAAAATCGTGTAATAATCTACTACAGCAATGGCTGTATAAATGAAAAAAGAAAATAAAGGTAAATCATAGGGCCCAAACGTACGAAGTCGCGGTGATAACCACTGTGCCACGATTTCGTCTGACGATATCGCGCGCTAAAAGGTATATCAAGTGCCTCGAAAATATCTGGGAAACTGTGAACGTCTTTTTCTCAGAAACTGTTGAGTATCTACGGAAAAACCGGCACGTGTATTCGCTAATTTTGAACCCTCTTCCGTTCAGTGAAGTTTCTGGAAAGTCGGATTATGGCCCTTGCCGTATTCTCCTCGTCGTTGTCACCGTTGACTCTCGCTATGCATGAGGAAGGTCTTTGTGGTGTTGTGTCTATGGTAAACGACACATGGAAACTCCAGACCTCAAACCAACGTCCAATAATTTGTCCCTGACTGTTTGCGGTGACATCTTCCCATAACTTCTGGCTAGATTTCAGGTGCTGTCAACCGTCTATTCGTCAGATCTGGAAGAAGCCTTGCTCACTCTTCTTATCACTTTCTTGTCTTGAGTCCATCTCGTTACCACTCGTTCTGCAGCCATGGAACTACAGTCAGTCCTTTAAGTGTGCTGCTTATTATTAACGATGGACACATTCAATAGCCACCACTTACTCACATCATGGTTTATCTCTAGGAATGGCTTTATTTACGTATTAAAAATAAACTCGCATATTACTGGGTTGGTGCATAGATAAAATAATAAATGTGAGTAGTGAGAGTTACGTCTCGGGCAAGCAATTCGTAAGTACACCACACCGTCTCTGTTTCACCAGATGCAAAACATAATCTTTTGTCGATGCGCACGGGTTTTTGTACGGGGAGTAGCTGTTATGATGGGCTCAATCATTTCTTTCTTTTCCTTATGTTACCATAATTTAGCATAAAGACACTATTTCTCGTCAGCATTAACGATACAGAATATGAACGGTCGGTTGTGTTCACGAGCCAATTGACGACGAGTACATACAGCCAGCTGTTGATTTTTCTGATTTTTGTTTAGAGGTTGTCGTATCCATACACCCAATTTTTGAACCTTCCACATTGCATGAAAATGTCGCACGATGATGGAATGATCACAGTTCATCACATTTGCCGGTTCTCGAGTGTACTGACGTAGGTAATTGTGAATTAATGGTTATAAATGATCTTCATCAAACCCCTAAGGTCCTTCCGAATGTGGAGAATCGCTAATGTCAAAACGATCCTCCTTGAAGCGAGAAAGCCTTATTCTTGCTGGCTGCCTCTGCTGCTGTCACGCCTCTGTTTAACTCAAACAGTATAATATTGCGGAAATGTTCCGACTTCTCCACTAGGCACTTCATTTTCTAGCGTTCACAGTTCCACTCAGTACCTCCAAATGACAAGATGTAAACTCAAATAGCAACAGTGAACTAGAGATTAAAAATGACAATCGACAGCGTAGCCTAGCATGGTCAGCAACTCGTGGTCTTGTAGGTAGCGTTGCTGATTCTCGATCAAGAGGTCCTGGGTTCAGTAATTTTCTCCGCTATGGGATGAGTGTGTGTGTTTTGTTTTCATCATCATTTCATCAGCGTCCACGCGAAAGTCGCCGAAGTGGTATCACACAAAAAGCTTTCACTAGGCGGCAGAAACAACACCAGAAGGGTCTCCCGGCCAAAAATGTCTTACGCGGATTTCATCTCACCTAGGCTATGGCCATTTCAGTACATTTACTCAGCACCATATAAAGCATAAGTGAAGACTAGCAGTTGTCTGTCTGCATTCAGTAGGACCTATTCTTCAAACAGACGCTATCCCAGCCGATGGACGCACACAGCTGCTTCTTTTGAGCATGTCGACGGCAGTATTTATCAGTAAGTGGCGACGGAGCTTCCTGGTTCACTAGTCTTTGTGGAAACGAATATGCGCTGCAGGTGATTGTTTATTACCAGTAAAGGTCTGATTTGGATACAATCGCACAACAAAATAAAATGTTCACGTAGATTTTTGGGTCCAGCAGATGAAAGTATGTAAAGTCTACGCGGAATTATACCTTTTATACTCCCACAATGTGTTTCTAGCCTTTGATGGAAAGGAAGTCACAGAGTTAGGGTTCATTATTGTTCATGCTGCTGTAATCCAACCACTCTTTGGAACGTGTTGGTAGCTGCTCATGATGGTCGTCAGGTTCTGTCACAGGCTTGTTGCGAGAGCTGGGGGCAGTGAGTGGCTGTGTTTGTTCTTGGGCATTGCATGGTGGCGAATGTGGGTAGTGTGAGATATTTACGCCGACAACAGTACATGACTGCCAGCGCAATGAGGATAACAAGAACTGTTATGGAGAAGTCCCTTCCACAAGCATCGGGTGTCGGGTAAATTTGCAAAATCACTTGATGTGCAGCAGGATTAGACGTGTCATGTACCTCTGACCAAGTTGGGCATTAATTTGCTGGTTGATTGACGCCAGTAGGCTACAGTCGGTATTAGTATTTAGGTAGGTTTATTTTTGCAGTTGGTAGTATTCCCTAGGACAAGTCAGGAACGTGGGTTGGTGATGGGGATGCCTTTACTTGGGTACTTACGAGTCACCTGGTGATAAGTGAAAAGTAGGTCTTGTCTGGTCGCAATGGGTTCCGCTGATTCGCCGGCCGGAGTGGTCGTGCGATTGTAGGCGCTACAGTCTGGAACCGCGTGACCGCTACTTAGGTTTAAGTAGTCCTAAGTCCTAGGGGACTGATGACCTCAGAAGTTAAGTCCCATAGTGCTCAGAGCCATTTGAACCATTTTTGAGTGTGATTCTGCTACCTCTTAATGTCACCCAGCAGTCAGGACCAGATTGTTCTTGATTACTGACGGTCGTTGTCGCATCACCAATTGTGCTACATATACTGTGTGAACGCATACTGCCGCGCGGGATTAGCCGAGCGGTCTTAGGCGCTGCATTCATGGACTGTGCGGCTAGTCCCGGCGGATGTTCGAGTCCTCCCTCGGGCATGGGTGTGTATGTTTGTCCTTAGGATCATTTAGGTTAAGAAGTGTGTAAGCTTAGGGACTGATGACCTTAGCAGTTAAGTCCCATAAGATTGCACACACATTTGAACATTTGAACATACAAACACACAACACTAAGATGTTGTCCGATTTTATGGTATTATGCGTAAACTTACATATGCAATATCGTAAGACTTAACTGCACAAACACCAATACCCAAGATAGATGAGAAGTGTCTTTTGAGGATACGGAGCTCGAGGTCACCATTACGAGTGTGCTCTCCCGCTTATGGCGCGGGCAAATGGAGGAAGTAATTTTAGTGACAAATAGTAATGTTAAACCTCATATATCTAGCAAGTAGAGTTAATCTCATGGCATATATACATACAGTAGTAATAACAGTAGAATACAATATGCTACTTGAGGTGAGACAGTATTTACTGAAGCCATTCTCACTTGAAATAGCCAGGTAAAGGGACCTCCAGGTAAAGGGACCTCTTTTATTTTCTAAATCTCCCCTTTCTTCTATTATTTCTTCTTAAGAATATAGTGCTAATTTTTCCTTTCTCAAAACGCGCTTCATGTATTACAAGTTTTTGGTTAACAGTGTCATTACCTAAAAAAAAAAAAAAAAAAAAACCAAGAATAACAACAAGCCTGACAGAAGCTGTAGAAAAGGAAGAAGAGTCTACTGGTGCTTATTACTAATTTTTAATAGCAAACGATCCACCATAGTTGCCAAGGCGGTGGGTCATTCTGTAACGTTAATAAACCAATAAGCATCATCTATAAGAGCTAGCCATCCTATCAGGCTCATAATGGGTACAGCTAGGTTTCAGATCTGGCGATTGCTGTGTGCAGACTTTCTCCACAAGGCTACCAACATTCTCCTACGATTCTGAGACGATCACTAACCTGATAATCCAGTTGCAGCTTAGATGAGCCAAAGGTCACACCAAGTCTACCCCCTCCCCCCTCTCCCCCTGAGCCACTGGGATGCACAACAGCCAACTGTCGTTTCCAGCCATTGGTCCATGGACTGATCCTGGGCAACACTGCTGGCTACCACTGGGCTGAATGTCGGCGCACTCTGCTAGAAGTTTTGAGGCCTGAGGCGCTACCAACTGACACAAAATTGTGAGGCAGCTTGGAATATGTAGCTAATCAAGGTCTCTCACTGTGGAGCCATGTGAGCGAGAAGGGCTGACACTGGCATCTCTCTCTACTCCAGGCCATCACAATTGAAGGTTCGTCGCTCGCTGCATGATGCCAGCTTCCCAGATACAAGCATTTTCTAACCTTGTCCAACAAGAAAATTAGTTAATTGTATCTATTACCACTGGTTGCCTGAATCTTCTGCACCTCCACCAGAGAACCCCACTTTCACTCTCATCTACACCCATCACAACTGATATCAGAAAAGACGTTGGAATGATTGAAATACCGAAGGTGTGATGGCACTGGCAGTGCAGCAGTGATGTTCACTGAAAATGTTCACGCAAGATTGTTTGTTGTCTTTCCTTTTTTCTTTTCATTGTAACTAAATGCTTCTGGTGGTAGTAAATGGGCATAATGGCAGTGAATGAAAAAGTGTCATCTCAGGAAGCAATTCAGCACTTGCTACGGTGTCATCTCTAATTTACACCGGTGGTTCCAAGATTGGCACCACCAAAGGAATTATCAGAGGCCAGCCAGAGCGCTCAGCCATGGTGGGTCATGGAGCCGACACCCCCTTCACTGTGACGCTTCTACCTGGCAGCTCTGAAGTCGCTGTGAAGTCCGTGTTCATCGAGATCCGCCAAGGCTACTGCAGAGCGAGTGTGGCACAACGTGTATAGGACAAGAGCTGTTAATATCCTGGATTCAGTGTAGTGTCCTTAGTGTTTAGACACCTTTCATTATGGTATCACCATACACGGGCTTTCTTCTACACCCCAAGTTAAGTGTCAGTAATACAGTGTTAATTAACAGCTGTGTCACGGCTATTTCCTGCACAAAGGCAGAACTTCTCTCTCTCAGAAGATGTGACACAGCTCTTGTTGCATCAGGTAGCTCATGTCCGAGTTGATGATGTGAAATTATGTATGGAGCTAAAACGGCTAATGGAGTAAAGAAAACAACAGTCAAGCCACAACCTGTCCTGGTTGCCACCACTGCCTCATTAACTCAACTTTTGGGTAAATCTGGAAAGGGTATATATTACTAATTACATACAACTACAAAATCAGGGAATTGGAATGAAGAACAGTTGTTATGTATGGCTATGTTGAAGTTAGTAAGCATACGTGATGTATCACAGGACGATGCAGAATAATCAACCCCTCCTGGACTTGCGGAAGCAAATGGTTGAGCGTTTTTGAGACACGAACACATCTATATACTATTAGCGACAACTTAATGAGATAGCTCGAAGATAGGCAGAACTGGTGGAATATTTTGTAAATCGTATTAGGAAATTATACACTAACACAAAATATGAACTGATAGATGATGACAGCAGCAACAGGGACAGTTTGTAGCGGGGGAGGCCAAACGACAGTAGATATATTTTTATGGCTTTGCCTGCTGAGGTGTCACATGAAGTGTGCATGAAGTTTCCAAAAAAATTAAACGAGGCAGTAGCAACTGTAAAAGCTTTGGCTGACAGTGACGCAGTGACCAAGCCCAACGAGAAGAAAGCAAGTTTTAGTACTACTATGGTATGTTATAAATGCGGTCAGCCTGGCCATATTCAACAGAGTTGTAGAAAGCAGCACTGTAAGAAGTGCAAACGAACTGTACACTCTGAACGGGAAAGCCAGTACAGGTGTCCACAAATACAGAGGAAGTGGTCACAGGGTGGGGCTCGCACCCCAGCGTTAAGGGAAATAGGAAATGATACGGCCACAGTGCAGCGTTTCTAGCAAACTTAAGCACAAGACACCCCTGTGCGCAATCAGTGGAAGAATATTATTTAACCACTTGTGTAGGAGGAAGTCTGAGCAAATTATAATTAGATATAGAATTTCAGGTATACGTAGTAATTCAGGGCATACTTGATATAAAAAATTTGAATCCACCTGACTGTACAGTATGTGGTGTAGGTGGAGGTAATATTCAATTGCTGCACTATTGGGTTTCCTAGTGTGTGTGTGTGGGGGGGGGGGGGGAGGGAGAAGGACTTCCTGGAAGTTCTTCTGGGATTGGAATTAGCTACAACATCATATGTGGGCTAGATTTCCTAATTTATCTACATGTGAAACTACATCGTTCTAACTAAGTGATGTGCATAAGGACAATTACTCCAAAAGGTAATTTAAGATGTTCCTAAGCGAAGAGTTACATCTTTTCTTCTTGTTTTACATGATGTGCAGCCTTTAATGTTGTTATGCAGAAGCTGTGATTAAACCTCTCAAGAATGCTTCAGAGGAAGACTTTTTGGGTTCTCACCTGTGTTGAGGAATATTATTGGTCTAAGTTTTATTTTAAAAGCGTCTGTGAAGCGTATTGTCTTTAGACTTGTATAGTTTTATTGCACCCATTGCAGGGGTAAACACTGTGTATATGTAATGAATCAGTTATTAAAGCAACAGTAGACTCTCATTTCTGACTACAGATTGAAACTATTGGAAATATTTCCACCATCTACAAACGAATGGGTTATTTTAGGGCAACTGAAGGTAGTACATTTGGGTGATATGGATCAGTACCTCTGAGATCTAGTATGTGTGTTTTATGGTGTATCATTCCATTGAATTGATATCTAAATTCTATAGTTTTATTGTAATTATATATTTCTCCTACTGTGCAAAGCCCAAAAAATGTTGCCTCCAGAAGGCATGCCATCCTCAAGAACATTTTAATACTTAGCACTTAAGACCATTACTATTATCATTTTTACTATTCTTATTTGTACCACACTCTTTAATGATTCCCAATTGCTTTAGCTGGTGGCAATTGCTTGACAAGCTTTAGAATGTTCTTTACTTGCAATACTGATTGCGAACTACTCCAGTCTCTACTTTTGTTTTGATTACCCAATATTTTGTTTCCAGAAGTTTCAATATTTTGTTCTTGAAACTTATATACTGAGAAGGTAACTTAATTTTCAAGATATTTAATATCTTGTAGAACCACATTTGTAAATATTAATCAAGTTATGGAAAGTATCACCTGTATACAGGTCTAAGCACTTTAATACTAGAAATTTTAAAG
Organism: Schistocerca serialis cubense; assembly: GCF_023864345.2. Lineage (NCBI taxonomy): Eukaryota > Metazoa > Arthropoda > Insecta > Orthoptera > Acrididae > Schistocerca > Schistocerca serialis. The sequence continues at coordinate 733,251,446 of NC_064641.1, forward strand.
TTTTCTGTATAGACTAATTCCACTAAATAATTAATCTTTCTGTCATGTAACAGTGTGGTACAGCCAGCTGAGAAAAGTTCTTTTAACTTCCTTACTGATACTTTTGAAGGTTCTTACATTATTTTGTTATTTTAATGTTGTGTTCCCTTCCTGTGGCCCATAGAACATGAGTCGGATAGTAATTTATGATGACACAGTTTCTTCAAGCTACTGAGAAGGCGCCACTGGTAAGGCAAAGTCACGAGTCTCCATTTTGTCGATTTCGGTGGGCGATCGCCATCGATGTCTGTTCAGTTTATATTTATGCCCTCTTGTCCGATTCTTATCCTCCTGCTGTTTCATCAAGGCTATCCTTTCTCTATTCCGATGCCAAAGAAGGGTAGTTTAGGCTGAACCCTGCTGTCAGCACAAATTTTTCTGTCTCATCTTTACATCCACAGTTTTGAGCTGTCGCTCTTCTCTTGTTGCAGTGTCCAATCAGTACCTTTCTCTTGGGGTCTTGCCATTGATGAACTCGTATAACTGATAAGTAGGTGAGCTCACAGTTTTGAATTATGCTTGCCTTCGAAACTATCCTGAATCCTCTTTAAATCTTAAAACCAGATTTACCCCTCCCTGCAGAACACTCTACTTATATTTCATGAGTAGTTTTGTTGTTGTTACTGTACTTCACCACTGTTATGTTAGAGTATAAGCTCCTGGCATTCTAAGGATATCAACATCTGCTTGAATCTGCCACATTGATATTTTTCTATTCCAAAGACTTGCTATGTAACATAATAAAAGATTTTGCTTCTGTATTTTAACATTAGTTAACATTGCTAAGGATCCAGTAATGAGTTTTTCGGTCTAACCATTCCTTCCACTTGCTAGCTGAATTCTGCACTCTATTGGAACTGTTAATATTTTGTAGCCAGTGGAACTTTGTTCAACTATTTCCTGTAAATAACAGATGGATGATGTATCAAGCTTTTCCCATTGCTATTACTCTTTTCCAAATTTACTTTGACCCACTTATAATCCACCTTTGGTGTTAACGTCTTACAGTAGGTTCATTTATTATAATTGTCACCCAAATACATTTATGTTTAGAGAATTAAGTATTTTGTTATGTTGCTGACGTATTTCGTAATTTGGCACCGATACTAGCAACAAAATTAATATCCACTAGACAACACAATTTTCTGCACATTTCTAGGGACGTATGTAAACACTTAAAAGACCAATGCTGATTCAGTTCGGCCAGTGTCTACTCTTTGCTACCCCGTGTTCAGAACTGTAACACTAACCTATCAAAAGAAATTGCTTTGATTTCTTCAAAGTTTGTTCCATTACTTCACCGTAATCATAATTTTACAATTATGCCTATGATGATATCGATTGAATATTTAATATTTTACTCTTTACTTATCTAATGAAACCTGAAATACATGTAATCCCTTCTCACTTAAAGAAAATTTTATAATAGATATAATAGATACCCCCTCCCGAGGGCATGCAGCTTTACTGTATGATTAAATGATGATGGCGTCCTCTTGGGTAAAATATTCCGGAGGTAAAATAGTCCTCCATTCGGATCTCCAGTCGGGGACTACTCAGGAGGACGTTGTTATCAGGAGAAAGAAAACTGGCGTTCTACGGATCGGAGCGTGGAATGTCAGATCCCTTAATCGGGCAGGTAGGTTGGAAAATTTAAAAAGGGAAATGGATAGGTTAAAGTTGGATATAGCGGGAATTAGTGAAGTTCGGTGGCAGGAGGAACAAGACTTCTGGTCGGGTGAATACAGGGTTATAAATACAAAATCAAATAGGGGTAACGCAGGAGTAGGTTTAATAATGAATAAAACAATAGGAATGCGGGTAAGCTACTACAAACAGCACAGCGAACGCATTGTTGTTGGCCAAGATAGACACGAAGCCCACGCCTACGACAGTAGTACAAGTCTATATGCCAACTATCTCTGCAGATGACGAAGAAATTGAAGAAATGTATGATGAAATAAAAGAAATTATTCAGATAGTGAAGGGAGACGAAATTTTAATAGTCATGGGTGACTGGAATACGACAGTAGGAAAAGGAAGAGAAGGAAACGTAGTAGGTGAATATGGATTGGGGGTAAGAAATGAAAGAGGAAGCCGCCTGGTGGAATTTTGCACAGAGCACGCACTTAATCATAGCTAACACTTGGTTCAAGAATCATAAAAGAGGGTTGTATACATGGAAGAAGCCTGGAGATACTGACAGGTTTCAGATAGATTATACAATGGTAAGACAGAGATTTAGGAACCAGGTTTTAAACTGTAAGGCATTTCCAGGGGCATGTGGACTCTGACCACAATCTATTGGTTATGAACTGCAGATTAAAACTGAAGAAAATGCAAAAAGGTGGGAATTTAAGGAGTTGGGACCTGGATAAACTGACTAAACCACAGGTTTTACAGAGTTTCAGGGAGAGCATAAGGGAACAATTGACAAGAATGGGGGCAAGAAATACAGTAGAAGAAGAATGGGTGGCTTTGAGAGATGAAGTAGTGAAGGTAGCAGAGGATGAAGTAGGTAAAAAGACGAGGTGTAGTAGAAATCCTTAGGCGACAGAAGAAATATTGAATTTAATTGAAAGGAGAAAATATAAAAATGCAGTAAATGAAGCAGGCAAAAAGGAATACAAACGTCTCAAAAATGAGATCGACAGGAAGTGCAAAATGGCTAAGCAGGCATGGCTAGAGGGCAAATGTAAGGATGTAGAGGCTTATCTCACTAGGTGTAAGATAGATACTGCCTACAGGAAAATTAAAGAGACCTTTAGAGAAAAGAGAACGACTTGTATGAATATCAAGAGCTCAGATGGAAACCCAGTTCTAAGCAAAGAAGGGAAAGCAGAAAGGTGGAAGGAGTATATAGAGGGTCCATACAAGGGCGATGTACTTGAGGGCAATGTTATAGAAATGGAAGAGGATGTAGATGAAGATGAATTGGGAGATATGATACTGCGTGAAGAGTTTTATAGAGCACTGAAAGACCTAAGTCGAAACAAGGTCCAGGGAGTAGACAACATTCCATTAGGACTACTGACAGCTTTGGCAGAGCCAGTCCTGACAAAGCTCTACCATCTGGTGAGAAAAATGTATCACACAAGCGAAATACCCTCAGACTTCAAGAAGAATATAATAATTCCAATCCCAAAGAAAGCAGGCGTTGACAGATGTGAAAATTACCGAACGATCAGTTTAATAAGTCAAGGTTACAAAATACTAGCGCTAATTCTTTGCAGACGAATGGAAAAACTGGTAGAAGCCGACCTTGGGGAAGATCAGTTTGGATTCCGTAGAAATATGGGAACACGTGAGGCAATAATGACTACACGACTTATTTTAGAAGGTAGATTAAGAAAAGGCAAACTTACGTTTCTAGCATTTGTAGACTTAGATAAAGCTTTTGACAATGGAATACTCTCTTTCAAATTCTGAAGGTGGCAGGGGTAAAATCCAGGGAGCGAAAGGCTATTTATAATTTGTACAGAAACCAGATGGCAGTTATAAGAGTCGAGGGGCATGAAAGGGAAGCAGTGGTTGGGAAGGGAGTGAGACAGGGTTGTAGCCTCTCCTCGATGTTGTTCAATCTGTATATTGAACAAGCAGTAAAGGAAACAAAAGAAAAATTCGGAGTAGGTATTAAAATCCATGGAGAAGAAATAAAAACTTTGAGGTTCGCCGATGACATTGTAATTCTGTCAGAGGCAGCAAAGGACTTGGAAGAGCAGTTGAACGCAATGGACAGTGTCTTGAAAGGAGAATATAAGATGAACATCAACAAAAGCAAAACGGGGATAATGGAATGTAGTCGAATTAAGTCGGGTGTTGCTGAGGGAATTACATCAGGAAATGAGACACTTAAAGTAGTAAAGGAGTTTTGGTATTTGGGGAGCAAAATAACTGATGATGGTCGAAGCATAGAGGATATAAAATGTAGACTGGCAATTGCAAGGAAAGCGTTTCTGAAGAAGAGAAATTTGGTAAAATCGAGTATAGATTTAAGTGTCAGGAAGTCGTTTCTGAAAGTATTTGTATGGAGTGTAGCCATGCATGGAAGTGAAACATGGACGATAACTAGTTTGGACAAGAAGAGAATAGAAGCTTTCGAAATGTGGTGCTACAGAAGAATGCTGAAGATTAGATGGGTAGATCACATAACTAATGAGGAGGTATTGAATAGGATTGAGGAGAAGAGGAGTTTGTGGCACAACTTGACAAGAAGAAGGAATCGGTTGGTAGGACATGTTCTGAGGCATCAAGGGATCACCAATTTAGTATTGGAGGGCAGCGTGGAGCGTACAAATCGTAGAGGGAGACCAAGAGATGAATACACTAAGCAGATTCAGAGGGATGTAGGCTGCAGTAGGTACTGGGAGATGAAGAAGCAAGCACAGAATAGAGTAGCGTGGAGAGCTGCATCAAACCAGTCTCAGGACTGAAGACCACAACAACAACAACCCCCTACTCAAGTATATAAGGCCCCTACTTGGGCAAACCGTGCTTCTAGTGAGTGGTTGACGTACTTTTGTAAGCAATGGGAGTCGGCACTCTTATGGAAGGGGGAAGGAGTGTACAGGCTGGCAGCCATTCAAGGAACATTTTAGGGAATCAGTTTAAAAAATTTTGTTTCAAATAGCCTCGTTATAAATTTTCTTCCATTGTAATTTTGGCTGTGCGAACGTGACCAAGCTGCCTGCCTTTCAGAACCGAGACAGCTCTGTCCTGTTAAAGCTGCTGACAAGAGATGCCCTCAGCCCTCTGCTGAAGTTGCTAGTTAGTTCACGCCATCGGCTTAACCAGTAGCGAGCATCATATGTAGCTCATTTATGTGGGCGAAGGGTGGTTCTACAGAGCTGAGCACAGTCTCTTCCCTCTCTTGTGAACCAGAGCTCGGCGAGAACAGACGTCTTTCTTGGAAGCAGAGCCTCACCACCAACAGAACTTAACATGAATCGCCCCACGTCTCCCGTCGCTCACTTCGATCACCTAGACTGGCCTACGCCTGCTAACTTCCTACCGGCGAGTCCCATGTAATCCGTTTACTGAAATATATGCTCTTTGTTTGACATAATTTCCTGTTCTCACTCTACGTCAGGCCTGGACAATCACTCCCAAGTCATGACCTCTTGACTACGTGCACAGTTCACTGGACTGCAGCCTGTTCATAGTTTTATTTCATTTGAATATGAAGGAAACATAGCATCTCTCATTACTTTAAGAAATACAACAACCAACCAGTTTTTACGTGTTTTTTAAAGTGCCAAACGTCTTCTGAGAAACATGTGTCAGAATCCGCTTTCATACAAGTAACAAAATAAAGGACAAAGCCATCCATATACTAAAAATAGCAGGAAGCCGTACAATTGATCAATACAGGATGTCCATAAAGTCCCTCTCCAACTTCAAAATTTTATTACAACCGCAGTTGTTGAAATATTTTAACAAAATTTCTTTTATTGTAATCACTGTTTACAAAAGTTTTTGTATATACTTAAATTTTGTGTTTCAGATGGTTGTACGCTTACAAAGTGCAACTGTTACAGACACTTAAGCCAAATGACAAGCCAAAACGTACAGAGTTCGCACTCAACACGCTGGAACGCCTTTTGAAAAGTGAAGCATTCCTCAGGCGAGTTTGTTTCAGTGAGGATGCAACTCTTCATGTTTATCGAACATTAAACAGACACAATGTGATTATCTGGGAATCTGAACACCTCCATGTGACTAGGGAGCTTCACCGGGATAGTCCAAAAGTGAATGTGTGGCGTGGAAGATGTGCAACCGAATAATTGGTTCATTTTTCTTCAACGAATCAACAATTACTGCAGATGTTTACCTCGGCCTTCTGACCGAATATGTAGCACCACAACTGATGGACGTACAACCAACTATCATTTTCCAGCAAGATGGTGCACCACCACACTAGGGACTGCATGTTCGTTGATTCCTCGATGAAACATTTCCAGGCAGATGGATTGGGAGGGATGGGCCAATTCCTTGGCCACCGCGTTCGCCATATTACTCCCTAGGACTTTTTTTATGGGGGTATGTAAAAGATATCATGTATCATACACAGATACGGAACATTGCTGACTTGAAGCAAAGGATTCTTAAAGCTATTGCCACCGTTGATGACGCTATGCTACAGCGAACATGACAAGAAATCGAGTACCGTCTTGATGTGCTTGGTGCAACTAAAGGCGCCCATATAGAGGTCTATTAAACACAGTCAAAAAAACTTTTGTAAACATTGATTACAATAAAAGAAATCTTGTTAAAATATTTGAACAACTGCCATTGTAATAAAATTTTGAAGCTGTAAAGGTACTTTATGGACACCCTGTATACAAAATTCTGCAAAACAATTCGACGATATACATTGGCCATACAGGAAGAAATTTCAATAAATGATTTCGTGAACAAATTGATACTCATCCCAAAAAAAAAAAAAAAAAAACAAAAAAAAAACACCTGAGCAAATCCACGTTTAGCTTACATGCACCTGAAGATGAACATCCATTAAGAGACATAGCCCATAACATACAGATACTTATATTCACGTGGACAACAAAGGTGAAAAGTATTAACCTACTTCGAGAAATTGAAACTGATACAAATGTGCATCCACGACTGACATCCTAAATGACGAAACAGAGTTATGGTTGTAAGAAACTTCCGTAATATGCTCATACAAGCACACACCAATTACAGTCTTGAGTAAACATAACACCAATAATAAATAAAATATTTTATATACTACTGGCCATTAAAATTGCTACAGCACGGGGATGAAGTGCTACAGACGCGAAATTTAACTGACAGGAAGGAGATACTGTGATATGCAAATGATTAGCTTTTCGGAGCATTCACACAAGGTTGGCGCCGGTGGCGACACCTACAACGTGCTGACATGAGGAAAGTTTACAACCGATTTCTCATACGCAAACAGCAGTTGACCGGCGTTGCCTGGTGAAACATTGTTGTGATGCCTCGTGTGAGGACGAGAACTGCGTACCATCACGTTTCCGACTTTGATAAAGGTCGGATTGTAGCCTATCGCGATTGCGATTTATGGTATCGCGACATTTCTCCTCGCGTTGCTCGAGATCCAATGACTGTTAGCAGAACATGGAATCGGTGGGTTCAGGAGGGTAATACGGAACGCCGTGCTGGATCCTAACGGCCTCGTATCACTAGCAGTCGAGATGACAGGCAAGTTATCCGCATGGCTATAACGGATCGTGCAGCCACGTCTCGATCCCTGAGTCAACAGATGGGGACAACAATCATCTGCATGAACAGTTCGACGACGTTTGCAGCAGCATGGACTATCAGCTCGGAGACCATCGCTGCGGTTACCCTTGACGCTGCATCACAGACAGGAGCGCCTGCGATGGCGTACTCAACGACGAACCTGGGTGCACGAATGGCAAAACGTAATTTTTTGGGATGAATCCAGATTCTGTTTTGCACCATCATGATGGTCGCATCCGTGTTTGGCGATATCGCGGTGAACGCACATTGGAAGCGTGTATTCGTCGTCGCCATACTGGTGTATCACCCGGCGTAATGGTATGGGGTGCCATTGGTTACACGTCTCGGTCACCTCTTGTTCACATTGGCGGCACTTTGAACAGTGGACGTTACATTATAGATGTGTTTCGACCCGTGGCTCTACCCTTCATTCGATCCCTGCGACATCCTACATTTCAACAGGATAACGCACGACCGCATGTTGCAGGTCCTGTTCGGGACTTTGTAGATACAGAAAATGTTCGACTGCTGCCCTGGCCAGCACATTCTTCAGATCTCTCACCAACTGAAAACGTCTGGTCAATGGTCGCCGAGCAACTGGCTCATCACAATACGCCAGTCACTACTGTTGATGAACTATGGTATCGTGTTGAAGCTGCATGGGCAGCTGTACTTGTACACGCCATCCAAGCTCTGTTTGACTCAATGCCCAGGCGTATCAAGGCCGTTATTACGGCCAGAGGTGGTTGTTCTGGGTACTGATTTTTCAGGCTCTATGTACCCAAATTGCGTGAAACTGTAATCACATGTCAGTTCTAGTATAATATATTTGTCCAATGAATACCCGTTTATCATATGCATTTCTTCTTGGTGTTGCAATTTTAAAGGCCAGTATCAGATGTGAGCCCATCCAATGTATACAGTAGCTCTGTGCACCATCTAAATCAGTGGTTCTGTGTTTATTCGTTTTAAATGTCACTCCCGTCTACCAAATTTATTAACTGTGGGGAAAACATGCAGTAGTAATTCTTGAAAATAAAATTTTCTGTATGTATGTGTATCTGTATGTATGTTCAACATTTCCTCGTAAACCACTGGGCCGACTTCAACCAAACTTAATACACTTATATCTTATTGTTGGGCAACAAGCGATGTGGATGTAAGGACTATTTACCTATCAAAGAGGTAGGGCTGGTGATGAAAAAGAAGCGTAGCCTGCGACACGTGAATTCCCAGCCATTATGCGTCCAGTAGTTGAGAATGAGAGCACTTAGCAACTTGCAACAATCTTTATACATAATTTGAAACACATGTGGTATTTTTTTCGCTGACAACCCCTACGAAATGATAAAAGGTAATATGTTTATCGCTTACTGCGTTTCCGCTATTCATGGAGTTAAAGTACCGGATGAGGCATCATGTTATAATTAATCGCTTCTTTATTACTATATATATTTTCAGTACATTTTACAGACAGTATGCACATATATCAATGAATGTAAGTAAAAAAATTATATCATTGTACGACACATACTTCAGGAAATGTGACATCATGAACATTGTGATGCGTGAAAGGATGCGCATCATGCATGACGTTTAAATTTATTACTTCGTTGCTGCTTGTTCCATTCGCAACACACTTTGCGACAAGTCTCCACATATGCCACCGACGGTACCTATAAAATTATACCACTGTACAACACATAGTTCAGGAGTTATGGTGTTGTAAACATTAAGCACGATGCCAGACGATGCACGGCACGGAAGTGTATCTAACGAGAAATATTTTGCAAATATACAACGTGCGAAGTGTAATACACAAACAAAATCGCTATTTTCCACAGGGCAGCTGTAACATCCAAATTGCTGTCGATATTTTTAACGATCTGCTAATTCAAAATATAAATATGTATTACGCCAATCGAAGGGCGTGATATAATAAATTAAAAGTAAATAAAAAGTATTATCTTGGAACTCTTCCATCTGGTCCGTGTTTGCCTAGAAAAACAGTAATATCACGAGTCCGCCTTGATGCAAAACACCTTGTTATTTGTTTATTTCTTTATTATCCGAAACTAGTTTTTGCGACAACTATCACCATCATCATTGGTTTTTTAAAATCTAAAACATGCAGAAAATGGTATGGTTGTACAAACACAGTAAAACAGTATTACAAATCGTCTTTTGAAAAATAGTTTTATATTGATATTTTCATACTACTTTACATAATGTATGCTACAGAATGTTTTAAGCAATTATTGGCGCTGTTTGTGACAAATTTTCTGTGCTCTTTTTTCTGTTGCCATCTTTTTACTTAGAGAACATCATGTCATCTGCAACCATGTGATCGGCTGTTAGTAAACAATACTCAAAGGTGAACTTCGTATGTCAGCAGTATATACTTGGGTTTGTGGTAGTGTAGTGGAAACCAGTTATTTTGATGTGTATTTAGCTGTTGTTTAGCTATTCGTGTACTCACGTTCGTTGGATGGTGTGTGGCTGCTTTTTACAGAGAAAAACAAAACTTTTGCACTTTGTTTTCGATCCAGAATATTACGCCACCTTGCTGTTCGCGTGTGTCACGAGAGGTAAAGTGCAAAAGTGACGTTTTTCTGTGTAAAAAGCAGCCACACTTCATTAGTGTAATTGCCTCTATACTTTTTACACACTACCACGGGAGTAAGTTGTTGTTCGTTTGGCTTTTCACTACTTGGATCTTATTTAGAGAGCTGCTGAAGGCGAGTTTGACAGCACCAGCCTAGGCAATCAGGTTTCAGCTGTTTCTACAGCAGTGCCCAGCTAGTCAGTACGACCCAAAGCGACTTGGACTTAGTGGCTCAAAATGGCTCTGAGCACTATGGGACTCAACTGCTGTGGTCATCAGTCCCCTAGAACTTAGAACTAATTAAACCTAACTAACCTAAGGACATCACACACACCCATGCACGAGGCAGGATTCGAACCTGCGACCGTAGCAGCAACGTGGCTCCGGACTGGAGCGCCTAGAACCGCTCGGCCACCGCGGCCGGCTTGGACTTAGTGTAATTTGCATTAGGGTAATACTTTGCTTCAACGATGTGGACCCGAATATTGGTACAATAAAGACATTCCAAAAGGTTGTGAAAAAATCTACAATTAAAACATGGAAAACATGAAGTTAAACGGCACCAGCTGCATTGAATAAATGCTATATTTCCGCATACGCAAGGCCTTTTGAGGTTTTTCGTGCCAAAACAAACCTCGTTAACACTGTCAAAAACCTCTCTTTCAGACGATAATTTGTAAGCAAACCATGCATAACGCAGCATTTCCTTAAATATCGGCGCTGCTAATTGGTCATGTAGTATCGACCGTATTTTAATAGCGTCTTCACGAGAAGTAATTTCTCGTTCTCTTTCGATTAAATACGAACAATTTTGAAGACATGGACAAGCACATATTTTATGGTATCACTTTATGCGTTTGGTCGCTTACTAGTCGATAGTTATGAGAATTATATTATTTGTGATAATAAAAATTCGTAGACTGCCAAATAACATTGTTAATTTAATAAAAGTTCATCCGATTACACGTATTTTTCCCATTATATTAATTTTAATATAAATAGTAAAAATGACTGTATTGAAAATAAAAATAACTGACGAAGGGACTTGATCCAGCGACCCAACGATTACGTGGCTTGAACGCTAACCAGTCGGCTGCCGCCGCTTCATGATAAAAATGGCCACGCAAAGGTATATATTTAACGACCGAAATTATCTTGCTATTTTCTCAATAACGCTTGAGAAGTACGCGCTACTGCTTACACATTTTGTTGTCCTCATGGAGTACTACGAGTGTACGAAGTTTGCAGTAAATCCGCGTTCCAAACGTCGTGGCCTCCCATTGTAAGTGCAAAATCAATAAACGTGAAGACAGCTACCCGGACTCTCAGTACCGACCTGTGCGCACTATCAAAATGGGCACATAATACAGGGTTAAAGCCATGGTTAAACCCATGCGGTGTTGATTTTTCAATCTAGGTTCATTAACCCGAAATATCGGGCAACCCTATTTAATACTAAATGGGACAAATATCAACCTCTCTCCCTCAGTAAAGGGGCTAGGAATACTAACAGATGAATAAATTGGGCTGAAGACGTAACTGCAATGTGCAACGCGGTATCAGCATCTCTCCATGCGCTACCCTCCATCGTTCAGCCACTTTCTTGAAGTCCTTCTGGGTAGCAGGAGCCCGACTCACATATTATATTAGATATCTGAATAACATCCCAGCCTCAGATGACTATTACTACTGAAGCAACAATAATTACTACCACTGTCACTGCTCGCAACGTTACCCCTGTACGTCCTTCTTTGCAACCGGATTTTCATCATTTCCCAGTATTCTTAGGTGGTGCACTCTCCTTATATTTCTTTTCTTCAGAACTCGCTACATCAGAAAACATCTGTCCTGTACACGCATAAATCTACCAGTATCATTATTGTTATTATTGTCATTATTATTATTATTTCCTTCACTTTCTCAGACGTTAAGTCTGGTTAAAAATGGAGTGACGCGGACCTTGATCAAGCGTCACTTCCTTTTAATTGTACGGTATGTGTTATATTGCATTTAGGAACTTTCGGGTAATTGAGCATGTATCAATAATAACGGATTTCTGTAGTTGTATATATATGTTTGGATGTAGCTGTATTGCATTGATGTACTGGTGGATATTGTGTGGTATGACTCCTGTAGTTGATAGTATAATTGGTATGATGTCAACTTTATCCTGATGCCACATGTCTTTGACTTCCTCAGCCAGTTGGACGTATTTTTCAGTTTTTTCTCCTGTTTTCTTTTGTATATTTGTTGTATTGGGTATGGATATTTCGATTAGTTGTGTTAATTTCTTCTTTTTATTGGTGAGTATGATGTCAGGTTTGTTATGTGGTGTTGTTTTATCTGTTATAATGGTTCTGTTCCAGTATAATTTGTATTCATCATTCTCCAGTACATTTTGTGGTGTATACTTGTATGTAGGAACGTGTTGTTTTAAAAGTTTATGTTGTAAGGCAAGTTGTTGATGTATTATTTTTGCGACATTGTCATGTCTTCTGGGGTATTCTGTATTTGCTAGTATTGTACATCCGCTTGTGATGTGATCTACTGTTTCTATTTGTTGTTTACAAAGTCTGCATTTATCCGTTGTGGTATTGGGATCTTTAATAATATGCTTGCTGTAATACCTGGTGTTCATTGTTTGATCCTGTATTGCAATCATGAATCCTTCTGTCTCACTGTATATATTGCCTTTTCTTAGCCATGTGTTGGATGCGTCTTGATCGATGTGTGGCTGTGTTAGATGATACGGGTGCTGGCCATGAAGTGTTTTCTTTTTCCAATTTACTTTCTTCGTATCTGTTGATGTTATGTGATCTAAAGGGTGGTAGAAGTGGTTATGAAATTGCAGTGGTGTAGCCGATGTATTTATATGAGTGATTGCCTTGTGTATTTTGCTAGTTTCTGCTCGTTCTAGAAAGAATTTTCTTAAATTGTCTACCTGTCCATAATGTAGGTTTTTTATGTCGATAAATCCCCTTCCTCCTTCCTTTCTGCTTAATGTGAATCTTTCTGTTGCTGAATGTATGTGATGTATCCTATATTTGTGGCATTGTGATCGTGTAAATGTATTTAGTGCTTCTAGGTCTGTGTTACTCCATTTCACTACTCCAAATGAGTAGGTCAATATTGGTATGGCATAAGTATTTATAGCTTTTGTCTTGTTTCTTGCTGTCAATTCTGTTTTCAGTATTTTTGTTAGTCTTTGTCTATATTTTTCTTTTAGTTCTTCTTTAATATTTGTATTATCTATTCCTATTTTTTGTCTGTATCCTAGATATTTATAGGCATCCGTTTTTTCCATCGCTTCTATGCAGTCGCTGTGGTTATCCAATATGTAATCTTCTTGTTTAGTGTGTTTTCCCTTGACTATGCTATTTTTCTTACATTTGTCTGTTCCAAAAGCCATACTTATATCATTGCTGAATCCTTCTGTTATCTTTAGTAATTGGTTGAGTTGTTGATTTGTTGCTGCCAGTAGTTTTAGATCATCCATGTATAGCAAATGTGTGATTTTATGTGGGTATGTTCCAGTAATATTGTATCCATAATTTGTATTATTTAGCATGTTGGATTGTGGGTTCAGAGCAAGGCAGAACCAGAAAGGACTTAATGAGTCTTCTTGGTATATTCCACGCTTAATCTGTATTGGCTGTGATGTGATATTATTTGAATTTGTTTGGATATTAAGTGTGGTTTTCCAATTTTTCATTACTATGTTTAGGAACTGTATCAATTTAGGATCTACTTTGTATATTTCCAATATTTGTAGTAACCATGAGTGGGGTACACTATCAAAAGCTTTTTGGTAATCAATGCATGCGTAGTGTAGCGACCTTTGTTTAGTTTTAGCTTGATATGTCACCTCTGCATCTATTATCAGTTGCTCTTTACATCCTCGTGCTCCTTTGCAACAGCCTTTTTGTTCTTCATTTATAATTTTGTTCTGTGTTGTATGTGTCATTAATTTCTGTTTAATGACTGAAGTTAATATTTTGTATATTGTTGGTAGGCATGTTATGGGGCGATATTTAGCTGGGTTCGCTGTGTCTGCTTGATCTTTAGGTTTCAGATATGTTATTCCGTGTGTAAGTGTATGAGGGAATGTGTATGGGTCTGCAATGTAACTGTTAAATAATTTAGTTAGATGTGAATGTGTTGAGGTGAACTTCTTTAACCAGAAATTTGCTATTTTATCATTTCCAGGGGATTTCCAATTGTGAGTAGAATTAATTGCTTCGGTGACTTCATGTTGCAAAATTATCACTTCAGGCATTTGTGGTATCATCTTGTATGTGTGTGTTTCTGCTTGTATCCACCGTTCATGCCTGTTATGTTGTACCGGGTTTGACCATATGTTGCTCCAGAAGTGTTCCATGTCTGTTATGTTTGGTGGATTGTTTATTTTAATGTGTGTGTTATCTATTGTCTGGTAATATTTCTTTTGGTTTGTGTTGAATGTTTGGTTTTGTTTCCTTCTATTTTCACTTTTTTTGTATCTTCTGAGTCGTTTGGCTAATGCTTGTAATTTCTGCTTCTTTTCATCTAATTGCTCTGTCGCTTCTTGTTGTGAGATTTTACCTAACCTTTTTGGTTTTTTTTCCGAGATTTCATTTCTTATAAATTGTGTTAGCTGTCCGATGTCTTTTCTCAGTTTTTCTATTTTGATCTGTAGCCTGTGTTGCCATGCTGGTTTTGTGGGTTTCTTCTGTGTGTTGGTTGGTTCTGATCTCTGCCTAGTGTGTATATTTAGTGTAGTGAGTGCTCCTATATAAACCAGTAGTTGTAACTCTTCCATAGTTGTGTTTTCATTTATTTTGTTGTGTATGATTGTGTTGATAGTTTTTATTGTTGTTTCGACTTGTGGGTTATTTGGTGGTCTATGCAAGAATGGTCTAATGTCTGTATTTGTGTCTTTGTATTCTATATATGTTAGCTGAAATTTTTCTTCTATATCTAACATCTGTGTCACTTTGTGTTCTATTTGTGCTTGTTCTGGTGGCTGTCTTAAGATTTCGTTTTCCTCTGATTGTTTAATTGGTGCGTGTTGTTCTTTGTTTGTTTGCTCTGGGATATTTGAGTCCATTACTGTATTTTCTTCTTCTTCTGATTGCACATTATTTTGTTCCAGTATTTGTTGTACTTGTTGTTTGATGTTTTCTAATTCTGACTGGGGTATCCTGTTATTTTTTATTATTACACGGATCTGATCAGCTAGTCGTTGTTCTGTTAAAAATTTTAATTCTGGGTTGTTGTTGTTGTGGTCTTCAGTCCTGAGACTGGTTTGATGCAGCTCTCCATGCTACTCTATCCTGTGCAAGCTTCTTCATCTCCCAGTACCTACTGCAACCTACATCCTTCTGAATCTGCTTAGTGTATTGATCTCTTGGTCTCCCTCTACGATTTTTACCCTCCACGCTGCCCTCCAATGCTAAATTTGTGATCCCTTGATGCCTCAAAACATGTCCTACCAACCAATCCCTTCTTCTAGTCAAGTTGTGCCACAAACTTCTCTTCTCCCCAATCCTATTCAATACCTCCTCATTAGTTACATGATCTACCCACCTTATCTTCAGCATTCTTCTGTAGCACCACATTTCGAAAGCTTCTATTCTCTTCTTGTCCAAACTAGTTATCGTCCATGTTTCACTTCCATACATGGCTACACTCCATACAAATACTTTCAGAAACGACTTCCTGACACTTAAATCTATACTCGATGTTAACAAATTTCTCTTCTTCAGAAACGATTTCCTTGCCATTGCCAGTCTACATTTTATATCCTCTCTACTTCGACCATCATTCAGTCTCAGGACTGAAGACCACAACAACAACAACCCAGAATTAAAATTTTTAACAGAACAACGACTAGCTGATCAGATCCGTGTAATAATAAAAAATAACAGGATACCCCAGTCAGAATTAGAAAACATCAAACAACAATTCTGGGTATCTGGTAATAAATGTTGTGTATACTTGTGATCTGTATCCAGTTGTGTTGGTTCCTAGGTTTGTTGCTTGGTAATAACAGAACATGAGGTGTCGATTAACTTCATCTGACCATCTCATCCTCTGTCTTTGTTTTCCTTCTAGGGTGGTTGCAGGAAGCATATCCTGCAAAACACCTCTATTTGGATTTAAATCATTTCCCAGTTGGCTAGCAGTGTCGTTACATTGTGGGCGGCATAGGGTTCAAGCGTCGTCCCCGACCATGACGGCGCTTGTCCGAGGCTTCTTTAGTTCTGTCCTGAACCAACTAATCACACTAAAAGGGGGGTTAGCCCTATTAGTGGTTTGTTCTTTTCGTCGCCTTTTACGACTGGCAGAACATACCGGAGGCCTATTCTTTCTTCTTCTTATTATTATTATTATTGTCATTATTATGATTATTATCATCGTTACAGCATGGAAACACTGTAACAAATACGTATGGAAGGGCCGCATGCAGCATTGCGGTTCCGGCGGGTCTTGGTGCTCGGTTCCTATTTATGTTAGGAACATAGAGTAAAAGTTTTTGGTTCAGCCCAGAAGAATATTTGTATTACTGTAGCTGTTATGCTATATTAAGCAAGGTATGAACGACGAACCGGAGGTAGTGCAAAGGGAGATTGGGCTAATCGATTAATTCATTTTGCAAAAGATTTTAACTATGGTGAAATTAATGCTCAGTTTATAACACCATTTCTATGTGCACCTTTCAAATTTTACGGGCAATATCAGTTACCTTCAATAACTCCGGACTGGAGCGGCATTGATTGTTAAAATTTGGACCAACGGTGTAACGAACCTTTGTTAAGATGAGTTTAAGCGTTAAAAGAACTTACTTCGTTTGGATTTTATGACCAAAAACACGTCTTTCTGGAAGGTTTTAGAAGCGCGACGCTTCTGTTGTTTAAATTTGTACGAATCGGTCCAAACTTTGCACGACGGTAGATAAATAGATAAAGAACTAAATGTTTTTCAGCCAGTAATCTTTATCCGTTGTCGAGATACGACGATGCTAAAGTCGAGGTAAATGTAGCACGTAAAATTCATTTTTAGTGAGCTGACTGCGCGGAAACGGTTGAAATGATTCCGGAAACTAAAAATCCGCGTTCTTACGATAAATTGAAAACTTTCTTTCAAAAATTTGGCTTAATTCGGATTTTCGGTACAAAAAACACGTTTTTGTGAGATTTTACGGGTGCTACTTCAATGTTTCAGACTTGTGCGGATCGGTTCAAACTCTGTAAGAAGGTAGACAAATACATGTAGTTAAAGACAGTCCTGTTTTGTGAAAGCTTCATCGGTTGCCACGATACATCTGTCTAAGGATTACACATAAATGCACGCAAAATCTTGTTTTACGTCAATGCACGTGCTGCGACGGTTTGAAGTGATACAGGAGAATAAAAAAAAATGTTCTTACGATAATTACAAGAAGCGTTTGCGAAAATTTTACGTCAGAGAAACACGCGTCTGCACATGAATCAGAGTTTTATAGAAATGCGTCACACTTTAAGCCTGCATCTTGACATAATAAAAATATTGGTATTTACAGTTGATCATCGTTTCGTTGGACGTGAAGAACAAAGCATGTACCAAAGGAGAATTATGCCCAGCCCTGTGCAAAAGATATACAGTTTGATTGAGCATTTAAAGCTCCATCGGTGACCACGCAGAAAATTAAAGTAATCTGAAAATTGCTAAAAAATAATTGTCCAGAGAAAAGATCACCTTATTTCTAACCAATAGAAAATATTTTACTGCTTTTTTTCAAAAACCACTGTGTTCTCTTGTAGAAAATATATTTTTGGACAAAGCAGGCTCAAGTGCGTGTATTTTCGTACGGATTGGTTGTTTCAGCAATTTGAGCCAAAATTATTCACTTGAGTTTCTCTTACGGCGGTATTTTAATTTTCAATTTTTATTATTGTATACTTTAAACGAACAATAACAGGAATAAAAAGATAAACGATATTAATAAAATGTATTTTTTTCAACAGTTGGTTATTTGTTGTGCAAATTAATCAGCTTGCAATATAGTAAGCTTTTAAGTAAATTTATCCATACAATATGGTCGTATCGTAAGAGTATCTACGTAATATAACCAATTTACATACGTAAAGGTTTTTTTATGTTACCTCTACCAGTCACAAACTTTGTCAACTATTGTATTACTTATTTACTTAGCGACATGTTTCGAGGTAGTGCCTCATCTTCACGCTAAGTGGCATTACAAAAACAACTTTACGATAATGTCATACTGACGTTATGTAGTCTTTTCGTAAATGCTGTGGTCATCTTTGTTCTTCTGGCGTGGCAGTCTCGTTGTGATGCGCTGATGTGTTTCAATTTCCGTGACTCTCTCGGTCACTGTTCACAAATTGTCACTAACATAGCAGTAACTTGGAAACACGATCACAAATAGATCTGTTGACGGAAGCAGTGTAGTGCGGAACGTCACTGACTACCTATCACATTAAAATTGCTATTTTTTAGGTAACTAGGATGTAAAAAATCTACTGTGTGTGTGAACGTTGTCCGATGTAAGGAAGAGCCTGATGGCTCTAGTCACATTAAGTTAAATAAATAAATAAATAATGTTGAACCAAGTGTTACATTTAAGAATGCAAGGGCAGAAGAACGTGAGAAAAACCACATCGTGAAGAAGAAGAAGAGGTTTTGGGAGAAGAAGAAAGCAAGCACATTAGCGAAGTGAATCAGTCACACTCCATAGCTGAAAATACCGTTGTAATGGTACCTAATAATAATAATGATATTAGTAATAATAAGTGAAAGAAGAAGAACAAGAAGAATAATAACAGTAGTAGTAAGTGTAAAACATGAAACACAGGAGTATACAAGGTGCAGATAAAAACAGCAACTAATAAATAAAAAATAAATGATCACACATTTCAATCGTCAGTAAAAGAAAATTATAACTTAACAAAAGACAAAGTGTTTGATGTTTCTTTCAGACAGTAAAGAGCGCCGTAGAGAGTCATGAAATACAAGAGAAAAATTACTATTATGATTTGAGTGAAATACTGTTCAGACCGAGGGTAAACATAAAATAATTATTACATCGAGAATGTGGAGCTGCTACGTAATTGATCTTTCGTTTGTTTTTCGATACATGTCCACATGGAAATCCACTCACCACAATATTGTGGCATGCTGCTTAGGGCATCACAACAAAATGGTGCACCCGATTGATAACATGGAATGCTGCTTAGGGGCATCACAACAAAATGGTGCACCCGATTGATAACATGGAATAGGCTGAGCCTGATTTGTTTTGGATTCTCTAGCGGCGAGCTAGAGTTGTGGTTCTGGTTCTGAGCACTATGCGACTTAACTTCTGAGGTCATCAGTCGCCTAGAACTTTAGAACTAATTAAACCTAACTAACCTAAGGACATCACACACATCCATGCGCCCGAGGCAGGATTCGAACCTGCGACCGTAGCGGTCACGCGGTTCCAGACTTGAAGCGCCTTTAACCGCACGGCCACACCGGCCGGGCTGGAGTTGTGACTTGGCGATTTTAAAGGCGAATGAGGACTACAGACACTTGCCCGCAAACAAACAAAAATTAAGTGTGTAACTTAATTTTGTATAGGTGATAGTTAAAACTTTATGACAACTCACATACAGGGTCTCTATAAATGTTTACCCTGATTTAAAGGTGAAATAAAATTATATTTATGATGGAAATCTTTGTTTCTTATACAGTTCTGCTAGGGAACCCATGAAGTTTCTGTATAGCTGTGTCTCACTCAAAACATCTTCCGCCGCAAGGAGCGGTGTGTGAGCTATATCGCAAAAATGTTTTCGCCCCAGGAGAAATCTCATTGTGTTGTGTGGATATCAGAAACCAAACCACTCATTAACTGTGCAGCTAAATTTTGTGTTCCATTATGCAAAGCATCTGAAATCAAGTTAATCAGAACATGGACGGAAACTTTTTTAGTACTGGGGTTGGGTGCAGAAAGAGACAAGCAGCTGCAAACCATCTGTGTCGGTGCAGACTGTGCTGGCAGTTCAAACCACATTCACTAGGTCACCACAGAAATCAATTAGACAAGCTTCGTAGGAGCTTCAAGTGCCAACGAGTAAAGTCCACAAAGGTCTTAAACTGGATATGTACAAGGTCCAAATTGTTCACGACTTACAACTAGATCATCGCCCAAAACTTGAGCAATTTCCACTGGACATGCTGAACGGTTTTGGGTGAGGATAATGATTTGTTAAAGCGCGTATGTTTCTTCCGATAAGGCTAAATTTATGTTTGTGGCTCAGTTAACGGTCATAATGTCCGGATCCGGGGATCAGAAAATCCTCATGTCTACGAGAACACATTCGGGGCAGTCCAAAGGTTAATGTCTGGTGTGGGTTAATATCGAGTGATTGGCCCATTTAACTTCCTTGAGAGCAAAGTAAGTGAACATGTTTACCTAGACATGTCGCTGAATTATGTCGTACGACAGCTACAGTAATTGCAAGACAAGTCATCCTTTAGGAAGATTGCACTTCCCCTCACTTGGGTCTAGGAGCCCGCGATTTTCTTAACGAAATATTTCTCAACAGATGGACAGGCAGAGAACGACCAATTTTATGGTCACCGAGATCACCTGACAGTAACCCCCTTAGATTTCTTTCTTTACGAGTATGTGAAAGATATTGTGTACAAATCTACAGTGCCTGATACTGTGACACTGCAAACAACGCATCAGAGACGCCATTAACACGATAACACCAGACATGTTGCAGAAAGTGTGGTAAGAGAATGAACACCGGCTTGATATTTCGGTTGCTACCAGAGGTCCAGATGTTCAAGTGATTTAAAAGTTCAAGTGTATTACCCGAATTAAATGTTTATTTAATATTCAAACTTAATGAGTAGAACCATATGTGGTACAACGCATTTTACATTTGTTGTATCCAATAAAGAGATACACTGTTTTGTATCAGGGTAGACATTTTTGAACACCCTGTATTTCTATAAACATTTAGCGATGTAATCGAAAAAATAGTGACATAGGAAGAAAAAGTGTGCACATGAAGTGAGAACAATCTCAAAATGGAGACAGAAAGTAGAAACTAGAAAGAGAACTAGAAAGTAGAGTAATAATGTGGTTACAAACTGAAAAAAAGCAGGAATCATAGTTAAGGAAACGATATTCCTTAACCAGTTTTGCGACAGGATTAAAATTTATCCAGGCAAACACGGTACAAGGAGAACTTATTGAGTTTATGATCTTTGATCCCACAAGAAGACTGGAAACGGTCGTTTGACAGACCAGATTATGTATATGCACATATTAATTATATGAATTAGGAATTCGCTTCGCCTTTGCAGTGAGAACTTTATTGCAACCTGTCGAATGTACGTCTTTGAACGGGACAAATCTGAAATTCCGATTCGCCATTGACTTGCAAATTAGTGGAACTGTAATTATTAGAAGGCTCTGAATATTTACATTACGACAGGAGCGTCTCAGTGTTACGGCAGTTCTTGTGCTTAAACATTCTCGAATATTCGATCATTAGAATAGCTTTCCAGCCGATGCCGCAGTTTGAAAAGGCGAGTTACAGCCATCTTCAAGGCACCTTGATCAATGTGTGGCTTTAGTGTCTCTACAGCGGCAGATAACTTGAGAGAGCACAGAAATTAATTATCTGTGTTTCTGAATTTATGATGTGAATGTAAAGATGCTGTTCATAATCTTGTCTACTGGCGCCAATTAATATATAACAATTATCTAAGAACAAAACGGTTGTTATGGTTTCTGACTGTTTCAGGGTAATTGCAACCAGTTTAATTGTAGTCCATGACATGATATATTTTGAAGAAATAAAAAAAGTTGTAATACACACTGATGACGTATGAACTGCTCAAACTTGATAGCATAAGAAATCCATTACTACACAGATAGGTTTCCCTAAGTGAGGCTAAAGAATCGATCCGCTCAGTCTATCAAGTTGTAGGTTCATTGACATCATATTAATGCACTGTTGGATCAGATAAGTGGGCCCTGTTGAAGACTGACGAGCAAATTGCGACTGCTTGCCCCCCCCCCCCCCCTCCCCCTGTTTCAAAACTGTCACTGGAATGGGAGAGCTGGTGTTTCTAAAATAGAGACTGAACTTACAAATCGGAACGCACCACTTCTTCAAGCGTATCACAGCTGCAGTTGTTAGTAATATACCTGAATTTGTTTCCCTATAGGTCTGCAAGCATGATAAGTAATAAAAATGACAAGAATCTCTCATCTGTTGTTAGCTAAATAAATCAACATATGGTAGAAGTGTTGTGTCAGATGTATTCGCGATAGCTTTCGCCTCAGATTCCTCGGGACCAGCATAGGCAATGTTTTCACATTTAGTGAGGTTCTTAGGATGTGAGGAAGATGCAGAGCAAAAGTCAGACTCTATTTTTCCTTAAGGGGGATAGGACGTCAAACGGGCCGACTTGGAGCAGGAGAGGCACCACAGGACATTTTAATTTCCACTATCTATACTTTTACAAATAAATTCATAAAACTTTGTCAGCATGACCAGGAAGGATTCAGAATTCACTCTAATAGCAGTGGAAGTTCGAAAACATAACGAAGTAATTTTTTTTACATGTGAAATTTCATCATTTTTTTCACTTACTAATGGCAGCATTTGTTGCCATAGGTACACGTTTCTTCATAAGTAAGAGAGATGGTTCGATGAATTTTGCACAGCATACAAACCATACTTAAAGGTCTATGAAACTCTACAATTTTCCAAATCTATTAAGAACTGTGGTAAAAATTGAGGTAATTAACTACAAAATTTGTGTTTTTTCTAAACATGAAGGTTAAAATACAACAGATCATTCGTTTTTTCATAAATTAAATAAATTCTAGTTTCATACACCTGTAAGTATGGTATGTATGCTGTGCAAAATTCATCGAAGAATCTCTATAACTTATGAAGAAAAGTGTACCTATAGCAACAAATGCTGCCATTAGTAAGTGAAAAAATGATGAAATTTCACACGTAAAAAAATTATTTTGTTATGTTTTCGAACTTCCACTGCAATGAGTGTGAACCCTGGATCCTTCCTGGTGATGGTGACAAAGTTTTATGAATTTATTTGTAAAAGTATAGACACTGGAAATTAAAATGTCCTGTGATGCCTCTCCTGCTCCAAGTCGGCCCGTTTGATGTCCTACCCCTCTTACGTCGTTTCTTGGTACCAGGTCTGTTCAAAACATTCCGAAACATTCGTAATTTCCCGTCAATGGTGTGTTGGAGTGAAACACGGCTGGCATCCTTGCACACGCCCATATTTAATGTATAACTACCGGAAGTTACATTGTTGCATGTCTGTTACTTACTGTTCAGTGCTGTATTGAGTAGAACGCTGTGTCTCACAGTTTGCGAGTTTCGAGATGCCAGAATTAGGAGAGCATTAAATTTTTCGATCCAGAAAACCTTTACAGAGACACACCAAAGCCTACGGGGGATGAGTGCTCACGCCTTACTCGGTGTTACGAATGGTTCACAGTTTAAAAGTGGTCGGACGGAAGTTCAAGATGATCCTCGTTCAGGACGCCCTTGGACGTCTACCAACGACATTCATGTCAGGAACGTCAACGAAATTGTGCGTGCCAATCGAAGACTGACTATCGGAGAGATTGCAGAAGGATGTAACATATCAGTTGGATGATGTCGTCAAATCCTGAGACAGCGTCTTGGAATGCATCGTGTTGCCGCCAAGTTCGTCCCACAGCTCATGACTCAAGACCAGAAAGACCTTCGCCTCACAATCTGTGAAGAGCTTTTGCATCGCGCAAATGAGAACGAGATGTTTCTTAAGGGAGTCATTACGTCGGTCTACGGTTATCATGTTGAGACCAAATTTCAGTCTTCACAATGGGTCGGGAAAGGTTCTCCGAGACAAAAAAAAAAAAAGCTCGTCAGGTCAAATGTCAAAGTCATGCTGATAGCTTTCTTTGAAGTTATTAGTTCATCAAACTACAGGGACAAACTGTTAATCGGTGGTACTATCGGGACGTGTAGCGACGCACCTGCGGGTGCGTTATCATGATACAGGAGCCATGAATTGTCTCGCCCTATTTCAGGCCGTTACCCTGTTGGTTCGTGCCTATTGCACAAAAAACGAAATCAATCTGCTGCCTAGTCCTCCATACTCTCAAGATCTGGCCCCTGGGGACATTTTTTATTTACAATGTTGAAACACCCTTTGAAACGACGAAGATTTTCAACGATAGACGAGATAAAAGAACATTCGCAGGCGGCACTTCACGAGATAAAGCAAGAGGTATACCAAGACGCAAGCGTAGAAAAATTTTTGGACAAAGTTCCAGAATTTTTTGAACAAACCTCGTACTCAAGCAATTGCAATGAACCTAAGGCTGTTTAGACTGCTGTACGTATATTTCCCTTGGCTAGTTTTGCTAACCTTCAATTGCCTTCGAACATTATGAGCTCAAAAGAGACAGTGTAAAAAAACGTGTCAAGTATTTCAACACGATGTAGTATTGGTCAAAATTAGATTTGTGTTTCAAGAGTTTCCGCCTTGAGCGAAACACAACTTTCTTTTTCCTTTTTATTTCCCAGACGTGTTTCACTGAAGTTTCAGCATCATCAGTTTTTTTTAATTATCTTTCTATAAAATAGGAAAAATGCTCTTTACCACTTGTGCTCGTATAAGTTTGAGTTTTCATGACAGTTTTTACATATTGAAAAACAAAGTTTTGTACCTATACTTCGTTACCAAGAGCTGTGGATTTCCTGGAATTTTTTGTTATTTATTGCTGTTGTTTTATTTCACAGATCATCATCGGCAACCATTATTTCCATGGTTGTGTCTACCATTAACTAATTCTTTGCGGAAGATTGTGTGTGTGTGTGTGTGTGTGTGTGTGTGTGTGTGTGTGCGTGTGGAGGGGGGAGGCTTGGGTGGGTGGGTGTGTTTGCAAGATGTTTCACTTTCTTTTTCTGCCTTCCCAATTCTTTTCTCAGCGAATGCATGCACTAACTTAACTTTCACTGTCACTGTTTATAAACTATAGGAACAAATGCGGACACCTGAACAGTTGAGTGTTATTTGGACGGGAGTTTTGAATCTTTGTGAGGTATATCTGCCATATTGTGTGTGTGTTTGTGTGTGTGGATGTGTGGATACGTGCGTTAACGCGCGAGCGTGTGTGTGTGTGTGTGTATGTGTGTGTGTGTGTGTGTGTGTGTGTGTGCGTGGCGAGGCGAAGTTTGGGTTGTATGTGGGTTGATGTCTGACAGTTCTTTGAGGGCAGAGAACTGTTTATTCGTTTATAGCTTGTTTAATAGTTTTCCTTCATTTTCGGCTTTTTGTATTTGATATAGTTTTCTTCAGTTATTAGTTTGTGTAGGGCGCTACAGAAACATTTGAGAATTTCCAAGACAGTGTTGATGTTTTGCTCTTAGTTTTACTTCCGGCGTCCAACCATTGAAGAGTTACAACAAATAATTTCGGTGCCAGATGGAATATTATAGCTCTGAAGAGAAACAATAGTAATGTTACAGTTGATCTTGTTTTTGCGCATTCCGGTATCTTCACTTTATAGCGTTGAATAGGGTTTGGGAACACAAGAATATGTCCGTTCATTATTTAATAATAACCATTCAAGTGAAGAAAACGGTGTAAACAATCATTATTGTCCTCTGGAACCTTTTACTGTAGAGAAGGCGAAGGAGTTTAGCTCTTCTTAGAGGCCGTAAAAGCAGGTAAATGAAAACAGATTGAGTCCTGGCTGGCTTGGACAGTGTCAAAATGGCCGCTTGCGTAGAACGTGCAAATTAATCGAGTATAATTCTCAATCTTTTCAAGGGCTTGCAATCTTTAACTAACCGATTTCATGATAAAAACATACAAGGAATAATAGTTTTCTCCAGGTCAGCTTATCAGAGAAGCCTCCTGCATTCCGATCTAAAGCGAGACAGGTATATTTTTTCTAGGTTGTACAACTACCCATAGTCATGAAATACAGCTTTAGCACGTAACCAGTTCGTACCTCTCGATTTAATGTAAATCCTATGTGTGTGCTGCGATTAACGATTCCATGCACAATTCCGTGCACAAATTGTGGGCGTATGGATTTTCAATAATTTTAAATTATTTTTTTTCTTACTACAATTTTTCTATCACCGTCAGTGAACGCAAATCACACCGAAGGAGATTCTACACTGGCGACCGTTTACACGGTATAAATGTATACATATTTATCGTATTAATTATATACATATGTGCAATACACAGTTCAATTTCCGCTTGGCTCTAGCTAAATTCACAAGAGACTGTTCTCTAGACTGGCAATAGCCTTACGTTTTACTAAAATATTGATCATAATTCTGTGGTTTTGTCATAACTCCGGAGTGTAAACATATATTGAAAACTAGTAGTTCCCTACCTGCCATTTTTCTCACTTGTTATTCCTTACATTCCTGTCCACTTAATATGTTTGTTCGTTTCATGCTGTATACAACTGAGTGCATGACGCCAAGCAAACTACAGTGAAAGGGAAATGTCTTCCAAAAGTCTGAAACAGTAAAATCGGAACTGAAAAACTTGGAAAAAAGCCGATTCTGAGGTATTTTCCCAATGGTATTAAAACAGCACATCAGATGAAGAACAACAGTACTCATTCGTAGTTGTTCTTTAACTTAAATGTGAAATTGGAACTGATTTTATTGAAACCCATTGTGTACAACGCATAGAATTTGGTTTCTTTTCTAGTAGTTTCAAAATTTATTACTTTTGCAGTAATTTTTCGTCACGTAAATGTTACACAGGATGGAGGAAAAATTCTTGACGCAATTATTTCGCAAAGAAATACTTTTCAAATGGTTCAAAGGTTCAAATGGTTCAAATGGCTTTGAGCACTATGGGACTTAACATCTATGGTCATCAGTCCCCTAGAACTTAGAACTACTTAAACCTAACTAACCTAAGGGCATCACGCACATCCAGGATTCGAACCTGCGACCGTAGCGGTCGCGCGGTTCCAGACTGTAGCGACTAGAACCGCTCGGCCGCCCCCGCCGGCAAATATTTTTCAGGTGCAAAGATTAAGGCCATTGAGATAAAAAAAAGGAAGGAGTTGTCATTACGTCATAAACTTAAGCCGACGTCTGCTATCATATGTTGCCCAAAAATATTAAGTTCACCACATTTGTGCCTTCATCGTTCACTGCGCTGATACTTCGCCGTGACGTTACTCTGACGTGCCCAGGCCCAGATTCGACCGTTGGGAATAACTATTGACTTTTGTAGTCGTATCCCAAATAAAATCTGGTGCTTCGATTTTGTAGAGACGTAGTTGTTTCGTAAATAATGCCAGCTTGCTTCGTGTACGGGTACACATTCCAATAATCGTTTACTTTGTTGACACGCACAAGATACGATAGCATAACCTGCTTCTTTCCTCAATGCACACGTTTATGGGCTAACAAAGAGCTCGTAGGTATGTTTTTTGCAATCGTGAACATTAAAAATGTTGTGTATACGAGCTCAAAGATGAAATTGTAACGAAAAGGAAGCAGTATAGGCCGGCCGGAGTGGCCGAGCGGTTCTAGGCACTACAGTATGGAGCCGCGTGACCGCTCCAGTCGCAGGTTCGAATCCTGTCTCGGGTTTGGATGTGTGTGATGTCCTTAGGTTAGTTAGGTTTAAGTAGTTCTAAGTTCTAGGGAACTGATGACCTTAGCAGTTAAGTCCCATAGTGCTCAGAGCCATTTGAACCATTTTTGAAGCAGTATAAGTAAGCAAACAAGCATTGGTTTCGGAGTTCCAGCTTCATTTGCTATCGATACAAATACAGTAAAAGTGTTGTGTACGTAGTTCCGCGTAGTCAGCGCGTACACAACTTTCCCACTGGAGCGCGCCCCGTTAAGCACAACAGCGCAGACGCAGCGCTCGTCCGTCTCCGCACTACGAGATGGCGCTGTCATAGAGACGGACCAAATTCTGCTTCCGGCGATCCGCGTATTAACATGTAACGCAGCCAATGAGATTGCTGCTAACGTAGAACCTTTTCTCCTCGCGGAACACACTCGCGCAGTGATACCTGAACGCTCGAGGTATTATAACGAGTGTACAGACCTCCGATTTGTCAGTCTGCATTAGTCTGTAGTCAAGTTTCAGTCTGCGCCTAATAAGATTATCATATTCCTGTACATAGCCATGAAGAGAAATGTATAGACACTTTGTCAAGTATCAGAGATGTGAGAATAAGATTAACGTACCAAGACCAAAGGAACTTCAGATTGTCACTTGTAAATACCATCCAGAATAAAGTTAAGTAAGGTTTATGATTGTTATTATTTTAATAAATGTGTGTGAAAATTAATCAAGTTCTGTTTAAAGTTAGTCACCGTCAATCTGCTACTCTAAGTGTGCAAGTGGCATTTCTATCGTCTGACCTAACGGCAGAAGATAAACACGCCACGATAAGACCACGAGACATATTGCTGACACTCGCCTACTTCGTTAGAGCGACAAGTCAAATAATCTGATGGTGTGTGTACTGAAGGTCTTACAGTACGCACACCACAAAAAGTGAAACTACATGGATTAGGATAGTATTCTTTTCACATCACAGCTTTCTCTTCATGTTTATTCTAAATGATAAAAAAAAAACATGTCACTTTAACGAGGCCAAATGTACCGAATTGCTAGAGCAAATGTGCATTCAAGAACAGAAAAACGTTCGATATTGCCTTCCTGACACTGTGTTATTCACGTAAGCACTGTAATTTTTAGTAATTATAAGAGCTGTTGCATGCACACAACATAAATAATGAACAAAAAGCAATTGTAAACAGTAGTCTGCTAAGGTCTGGGCTCTTTAAGATGACGGTAGGCCCGGCCCACCATGGCTTCATAACAACGTATAACATAAGTCTGTAGTGCCATCTCCCTTCTTTTCTTGCGTCATGAGTAAGTTGCAACAATGCGACATCTATGAACTCTTTGCGTAGTGAAAATGAAGACGTACAAGAAAGAGGTTATTTAAGTTCAGAATTCCATACTTGTTCTTATGATTAAAACTAAATATGAAACAACAACCATGGAAAATTCAGAGGATAAGAATACTTTAGGTACTGTACACTAGACCAGGGGTCTCCAAACTACGGCCCGCGGAACGAAACCGGCCCGCGAGGGCCGGCAAACCGGCCCGTGTTAGCTGGCCGGACATCCCCTGTATCCGGCCCGCCAAATATTTGAGGTGCTACCTATACTGCCAACAATTGAGTTTCGCGGCCTATCGCGACCAATACACCACGACATTGTCGGAGCTCTATCTTTACAAAGCAGAAGGTCATGGTTAAACTTGTGGTTATCCACAATAAACAGACACACCATTCTCCGTGCTATAACGAAAAAAAAAAAAAAAACGGTTAACAGACTAGTTTGGCGAAAACATTTTAAGTAAAAAAATTCTTTGCATTTTATTCTAGTCACGAGTCTGGTGCAAGTCTTTCAAATGGACGCCACTTCGGCGACTAGCCTTAGTAATCAATGATTATGGAAGATGCTGCTTAAGCGAGGTTTCACTTTCTTTTGATTACGTTGTAAAACACACACAGCAAGTAAATCGTATAAAATATTTTTATTTAAAGGCAATTTAAAGAAAATGCAATATCTAGTGTACATAATGATATTGGATATTGTAATTGTAAGTGATGTATAAAAATAGCTGTAATTAATTTATATCTTGAAAACTTACAATGTCAGAGTATTCACGTACAGAAATTTAACGTCTTAGTGATAATTAGTGACTTTTGTGTAGCTGTAACTTTCCTTTCATAATTACCTCCAGTTGTGGATCACTTTTACTGGTAGAGATAATCACTAGCGACTTCAAATGCTCATCACTTAATTTTGATCTGTAAATTCTTTTTGCATGTTTCATTTTGGAGAAAGATTTTTCTCACAAATAAGTAGTGCGAAAAGCGGAAAAAATGCCACATTCAAATTTCTGTAAATATGGAAACTGTGTGGATGGAAGACACGTATAAAATTCCAGTAATGTTGACTTTGAATGTTTTTCTTAAAAAATGTCGCTACATTGCAAATCAATAATTTCAAACTGAAGTTCTGCGGGTAACGCTTCTATATCAGCGTCAAAGGGATTTGGAAATATCTTGATATCGTTCGAATTTGCATCGATATCTGAAAAACGTGCTTCAAAATTAATTTTAAAACACCCAAAACCTCAATTGCGAAAGTTACAGGAAATGGAATCTCAATTTGCTGACTGAATGTTTGGCATGTATTAAAATGCGTGAAGCATACTTTGTTCAATTGAGATTGAGACAAAGCAATCTTTTGTCGAAAGGACTTAACATGCGTGTATAAATCAGGCAGAAGCTGGTTTTCACCTTGCAATTTTAAATTAAGGTCATTCATATGTTTAGTTAAGTCTGTATAAAATGCTAGCTTCCATAACTCCTCAACGTTCCGTAACTCAGCCAGAGGGCGATTCCTTTCGTTAAAAAAAATTTCAATTACTGTTCGGAGTTTAAAAAAAACGGGTCAGAACTTTACCGCAGCTAAATTAGCGCACTGCAGTATAATATGGCAAGTCGCTTTCCTCAATATCTTCAAGAAACTCGCGGAACTGGCGATCACTGAGTGTTTGGGATCGGATATAATTAACAACTGAAATAACTGGCTTTAAAACTTCTGACATATCTAAATGTTTTCCACACAAAGAGTGTTGGTGAATAATAAAATGCACTACTAATGGTTTTGAGCCATCGTCATTTTCTACGGCCTTAGAAAGGAGAGCAACAACACCTTCATTTTTCCCACACATGTTTTTGCCACCATCAGTTGAAATACATTTTAATTTCTTCCACTGAAGATTGTTTTTCTGAACTGCCCTTTCAACTCCTCGAAAAATATCTTTTCCAGTGGTCGTCCCATGAATACTGTGAACATCAAGGAGCTCTTCATATACTTCATAATTTTTGTCAATCCCTCGAATAAAAAGTAGTACTTGAGCAGTATCTGATATATCTGTTGACTCATCCACGGCCAAAGAGAACCAGTCTAAGTCTTGATTTTTGTCACGCAGTTGTGCTGATACATTTTGTGCAATGTCATCTATTCTTCGAGCCACAGTGTTTGCCGACAAACTTATGTTTTTAAATAAATTAACTTTATCTGGACGCATTTCTTCTGCTGTTGCAATAATGCAGCTCTTAATTAAGTCACCGTCGGTAAATGGCTTACACTGTTTCGCTACTAAATGAGCCACACGAAAACTATCACGAGTTGCTGCATGCTGTTAAGCATTTACTTTCTTAAAAAGCGACTGCTGGGTTTTTAGCTGGCATTTCAGAGACTCGTACATTTCTAATCGTTCGCATCCTGTAGACCTGGAGTAATTCTGAAAGTACTTAGTCACATAATGATGTTTTATATTGTATTCTTTGAAGACTGATATTGCTTCATTGCAAATAATACACATTGGTTTGTTGCTTGACTGCACCACGAAATATTGACATCCCCACTGCTCTTTAAAAGTTCTACATTCACTGTCAACCTTTCGTTTCTTTTCCATATTTGTACAGAACTTCACACAAGATTGTAACCTGAAAATTAAATTGTGCTATTTAATACTAATAAAACTAGGGAGTAGTCTGCCTAAACAAAATTGAATGAGTATTTTTAAGGTACTTTAATTACTAAATTAAATACTCACAATTACACTCTAGTTCCAATAAAAAATACAGTGAAAAAATACTCAAGTCGTGCTATACGAGATATATATCTCTATTTTCAGATTTTCCTTGTCTCTTCGAATTCAAACTTTGAATTGTCCCATACTTCGCAGTCTCACCAACTAGTACAGCGCATAAAACACTAAAAACTCGTGAGACACTCTCAACATAGATAAAATCACGCAACAGAACTATCAAATATGTGCTCTGGCTCTGCTACTCGCTAAAAGACTACATAACTAAACTCATTGTTGCGCCGCTTGAAATAACAATGCGATGTCTTGCAGTAATAGTGTTGCTAACAATGATTTTGAAATTTCGTTAACTTTGCAGGAAGCTTTCGTAAAGAATGTGCAGTGACATACTTTTTTGTCGGTGAAATTCGCCAGAAGAAAATACGCCAGAAGAAAATACTCCAGAATTTTGGTCAGGTACGTCCAACAATCAAAATTATGTAATTAAATAAAAATCGTAGTTCGTTTCAGTGCTAGCTATGCCCACAACCTTAGATTTTTGCGGTTTAATCTTTCCTTTATCCTTACATTACGGTGATCATGGAGTGCTAGGGTGCTTTAATTCAGCTATGTAGATCTTGGCCCTTATGCCTTCGTGGAGAAGTTAATGTGGCCCATGGACTAGAAAGTTTGGAGTCACCTGCCCTAGACTAACGTTGAAAATGTTCAGGGTAGCCGTAGCAATGTCGCGCCAAGTGACGCAACGTCACAGCCGTGAGAAATACTAGTTTCGAAGTAGCAAACCCGACAGCTAACCCTTCTGTACATCAAAGAACAGAAACTGAAGAGCCGATCGGCTTCAGCTAATGTACACTCCTGGAAATTGAAATAAGAACACCGTGAATTCATTGTCCCAGGAAGGGGAAACTTTATTGACACATTCCTGGGGTCAGATACATCACATGATCACACTGACAGAACCATAGGCACATAGACACAGGCAACAGAGCATGCACAATGTCGGCACTAGTACAGTGTATATCCACCTTTCGCAGCAATGCAGGCTGCTATTCTCCCATGGAGACGATCGTAGAGATGCTGGATGTAGTCCTGTGGAACGGCTTGCCATGCCATTTCCACCTGGCGCCTCAGTTGGACCAGCGTTCGTGCTGGACGTGCAGACCGCGTGAGACGACGCTTCATCCAGTCCCAAACATGCTCAATGGGGGACAGATCCGGAGATCTTGCTGGCCAGGGTAGTTGACTTACACCTTCTAGAGCACGTTGGGTGGCACGGGATACATGCGGACGTGCATTGTCCTGTTGGAACAGCACGTTTCCTTGCCAGTCTAGGAATGGTAGAACGATGGGTTCGATGACGGTTTGGATGTACCGTGCACTATTCAGTGTCCCCTCGACGATCACCAGTGGTGTACGGCCAGTGTAGGAGATCGCTCCCCACACCATGATGCCGGGTGTTGGCCCTGTGTGCCTCGGTCGTATGCAGTCCTGATTGTGGCGCTCACCTGCACGGCGCCAAACACGCATACGACCATCATTGGCACCAAGGCAGAAGCGACTCTCATCGCTGAAGACGACACGTCTCCATTCGTCCCTCCATTCACGCCTGTCGCGACACCACTGGAGGCGGGCTGCACGATGTTGGGGCGTGAGCGGAAGACGGCCTAACGGTGTGCGGGACCGTAGCCCAGCTTCATGGAGACGGTTGCGAATGGTCCTCGCCGATACCCCAGGAGCAACAGTGTCCCTAATTTGCTGGGAAGTGGCGGTGCGGTCCCCTACGGCACTGCGTAGGATCCTACGGTCTTGGCGTGCATCCGTGCGTCGCTGCGGTCCGGTCCCAGGTCGACGGGCACGTGCACCTTCCGCCGACCACTGGCGACAACATCGATGTACTGTGGAGACCTCACGCCCCACGTGTTGAGCAATTCGGCGGTACGTCCACGCGGCCTCCCGCATGCCCACTATACGCCCTCGCTCAAAATCCGTCAACTGCACATACGGTTCACGTCCACGCTGTCGCGGCATGCTACCAGTGTTAAAGACTGCGATGGAGCTCCGTATGCCACGGCAAACTGGCTGACACTGACGGCGGCGGTGCACAAATGCTGCGCAGCTAGCGCCATTCGACTGCCAACACCGCGGTTCCTGGTGTGTCCGCTGTGCCGTGCGTGTGATCATTGCTTGTACAGCCCTCTCGCAGTGTCCGGAGCAAGTATGGTGGGTCTGACACACCGGTGTCAATGTGTTCTTTTTTCCATTTCCAGGAGTGTAATTTACCACCATATGACTAACGAGGACCACTCCTTTTGAACAAGATATTTTTGTAAATATCAAAACCTATGTCAAGGGTTAAATAAACCTTTGGTTTGCAGCTGGTTGGCAGATTTTTTTAACATCTGCAAATTTATGTGCACAAGCAACAGTATGTAGACATACATAATACTAGAAAACGCTGTTACACGAAATTTGGGGCAGACAGGACACTTTAATGAGTTATACTAGAAGAAAGTCTTTTAAAAAACCAATTGCAGGTGTTCCACCGAGTAAAGAAATCTGTTCATCCAGTTTTTTCCCGAAAAAAATAGGAGTGCGTTACCTAAAGCTTGGTCTGAACAACAGAAGAGCGAGTATGTATTAGGTTTTACAAAAGGTGAGGCCGAGCTTTCAGCATGCGAGACGACAAAGAGTTGTAACACATTAGCAGAATTTGAAAATGCTTTGTTTGCGAAATATTCGTCGCTCTGTGTACAAGAAAGATTAAGAAAGAAAGTATTTAGTTTAGACCCATACAAGATCGGGCGGGGAACTTTACGAAAACATTTCGTAAAGTACATAAAAAGGCTAGTTTTTGGGATGAATCCGTGGCTCTTAGTGATGTTCTATACACTCTTAAAGGAAAATTCCACTTCACATTAGAGACAAACTAGGACAAGTACCAAAAATTAATGTAGAATACTTCTTGTTGTTGCTCGATTCTATTGCCCTTATAAATGAAGATATGAAGGCTAGTAATGACAATGATAACCAGAATGTATATCGTGGTGGTGGGAGTGGAGGACAAGATACGCCCACCTGGCTGCAGTATAACGGGAACATTCACGGGCGAGTATCGGCGTCCGCCGTTTGTTGACACACAGCGGCCTGACACGATGTCTGAGCCTGGGCTCGCCGACGGCAGCTCTCCGAATCATACACTACTGGCCATTAAAATTGTTACACCAGGAAGAAATGCAGATGATAAACAGGTATTCATTGGACAAATATATTATACTAGAACTGACATATGATTACATTTTCATGCAGTTTGGGTGCATAGATCCTGAGAAATCAGTACCCACAACAACCACCTCTGGCCTTAATAATGGCCTTGATACGCCTGGGCATTGAGTCAAACAGAGCTTGGATGGCGTGTACAGGTACAGCTGCCCATGCAGTTTCAACACGATACCACAGTTCATCAAGAGTAATGACTGGCGTATTGTGACGAGCCAGTTGCTCTGCCACCATTGGCCAGACGTTTTCAGTTGGTGAGAGATCTGGAGAATGTGCTGGCCAGGACTGCAGTCGAACATTTTCTGTACCCAGAAAGGCCCGTACAGGACCTGTATCATGCGATCGTGCGTTATCCTCCTGAAATGTAGGGTTTGGCAGGGATCGAATGAAGGGTAGAGCCATGGGTCGTAACACATCTGAAATGTAACGTCCACTGTTCAAGGTGCCGTCAATGCGAACAAGAGGTGACCGAGACATGTAACCAATGGCACCCCGTACCATCACGCCAGGTGATACGCCAGTATGGTGATGACGAATACACGCTTCCACTGTGCGTTCACCGCGATGTCGCCAAACACGAATGCGACCATCATGATGCTGTAAACAGAACCTAGATTCATCCGAAAAAATGACGTTTTGCCATTCGTGCACCCAGGTTCGACGTTGAGTACACCATCGCAGGCGCTCCTGTCCGTGATGCAGTGGCAAGGGTAACCGCAGCCATGGTCTCCGAGCTGATGGTACATGCTTCTGCAAACGTCGGCGAACTGTTCGTGCAGATGGTTGTTGTCTTGCAAACGTCCGCATCTGTTGACTCAAGGATCGAGAAGTGGCTGCACGATCCGTTACAGCCATGCGGATAAGATGCCTGTCATCTCGACTGCTAGAGTTACGAGGCCGTTGGGATCCAGCACGGCGTTCCTTATTACCCTCCTGAACCCACCGATTCCATATTCTGCTAACAGTCATTGGATCTCGACCAACGCGAACAACAATGTCGCGATACGATAAACCGCAATCGCGATAGGCTACAATCCGACCTTTATCAAAGTCGGAAACGTCATGGTACGCATTTCTCCTCCTTACCCGAGGCATTACGACAACGTTTCACCAGGCAACGCCGTTCAACTGCTATTTGTGTATGAGAAATCGGTTGGAAACTTTCCTCATGTCAGGACGTTGTAGGTGTCGCCACCGGCGCCAACCCTGTGTGAATGCTCTCAAAAGCTAATTATTTGCATATCACAGCATCGTCTTCCTGTCGGTTAAATTTCGCGTCTGCAGCACGTCATCTTCGTGGTGTAGCAATTTCAATGGCCAGAAGTGTAAAAGGAGACGTTGGAATGATGACAGGTATCACTCTGCTTATTCGAACCACGGTAAGAGAAACTGGAATGATCAGAACCATAGAAGTTAGTGGGGGCTACCACCAAATACTCACTAACAGCTCAGTACGGATAGTCATTTTCAGACTCCATGATGGCAATACCACCAGGGAAATCAGTTACAATTCAATCAGGGGAGAAACACAAGTAGTCGAATACAGCTCCGAATCCGCATGGGCACCCACAATGCGGAAATTCAAATCCAGTGGTGCATGTATTCGAGGTAAGCGAAAATACACATTCGGTGGCTACATCCTCCGATTGTGACCATGGAAGGGTGGGGGGATCCTTCACATGTGGAGCTGTTAAGGTACAACAGTGACGTCGATATTAGAGAAGCGTTTACAAATGAAAATCACGAGTGCTGAGGGAAAAGTCAGAGGGGACTTGACAAGATAGCATTAAAACAGTAGTAGGGAATATAGTCACAACCATTTTGTTCGACATAGGAGTGATGGTGAACGTGATGTCACACTGCTTGTTCCAAGAAATTAATGAAATTAAAAGGTTTCCTACGTACCCGTTCTAGAACCGCCTCGCTGCAGGAGGAATGGGATGGAAATCAAAGCTCATTAAAATTCAGACTCTAGTTGAAGTTCAGTTGCCAGAGATTATGTTCGAATTTATTTTAAAAGCAGCTGAAGGATTAACTGAAAACTACATATTTTCGAGTTTCCACATGAGCAAAATGCGAAGATTAACCTTCAGACAGGGAAATGACGTTTAGATGTTAGCGGGAATTAATGTACTATTAATCTGAACAATGTAAAGAGAATTTTCGCGATTTCAATAGATTCCTGAGAATGTACGCAGCCACCAAACAGACAAAGTGGGCAGAGTTTCTCGGAGTGTTTGAGCAGATCGTTACCAACATTCCGTTGTATAATACACCGTCAGGTCTAATATACAAAAGCAAGGAAAAGAACGAGTGGGATATACCGATTTCGCGTATGCCTCGGGAAGAAACATCCCTTGAAGAATAGGTAAGGCAAGTATTCATATCTGTAACAAAAAGTGTCAAGGTGAGAAAGATTTATTATGACAAGCAGTTGCGTAGGTTAGTTATCTGTTATCTGTACTGCCAAAGACCCACTCTAAACCATCATTGTTACAAAAGATAAATAAGAAATGGCATTTGGTGTGTACCGGTCCTTTCCGCATTGTGCGAATACCGCACTATGGAACCTGTTTACTTGCATACCTACAGAGCGGGAAGATAAAAGGTTTGTACACACATCGCTACCTGAAGATGTAATTCCAGAAGGAACACGTACAGAAAACTGACAGCAGAAAAAATGCTTGTGCAGATAATACTAAGACACAAGCATAGCAAGAAGAAAGTAAGGCTATAGCTCGGAGCACAAGATTAAAGAACAAAATCACAACAACACAAACATACTGTTACACAGTGCTTCAGCGAAACAAAAAATTAGTACTCGTATGCGGCAAATGACACTGCATTATAAAAAGAAAATTGGGCTAGGAATATTTGTGACTAGCTGATAAGAAGCGAGGAAATGTAGTTCTCAGGCAAGGCAGTATATTGATCACTGTAGATCAGGTTAAGGAATCCAGAGTCTACGGTCACGTACTTCACAAAGTATTTTACTATAGGTTGATCAATGATGACAAAGGATAGGACAAAAAATTTGCGTCCTGAAAGGAATAGATAAAGGAATGGATACAAATGGCTTTTCCTTCGTGTACGTAATCCATGCGACTTTCAGTGCTAATATTACCCTAGACGCCAATAAGGGCTAACTGTTCGGAACATACGGAAAAGTACGAGCGCTATTAAGCACAGTAGTTTCATATTACCTTTATTTTTAAGAGAAATATATGAATGTTCACGTCTAAATTTTGCAACTGGAAGTAAAAACCACTTATAACCTACACTAGAGTAGAAGTACAAACCTCTTGAGAAGAACCAGCAAAGAACTTTGTTTTGTGGTCAGGAGTATTTTTGGATTGTTTTGGGGGAAGAGACCAAACA
Source organism: Schistocerca serialis cubense (assembly GCF_023864345.2). Taxonomy (NCBI): domain Eukaryota; kingdom Metazoa; phylum Arthropoda; class Insecta; order Orthoptera; family Acrididae; genus Schistocerca; species Schistocerca serialis. The sequence goes on from NC_064641.1 coordinate 733,289,716, forward strand.
GGGAGGTCATCGGTCTCATAGGATTAGGGAAGGACGGGGAAGGAAGTCGGCCGTGCCCTTTCAAAGGAACCATCCCGGCATTTGCCTGGAGCGACTTAGGGAAATCACGGAAAACCTAAATCAGGATGGCCGGACGCGTGATTGAACCGTCGTCCTCCCGATTGCGAGTCCAGTGTGCTAACCACTGCGCCACCTCGCTTGGTTTTGTGGTTAGGGGCCGGGCCCAAATGTTTATATAATTTTAGCATACAGTGGTGCTCTGACAGAAGCACAGAAATGAATACAGTGACATAAATATGTGTAGCAGCAGGATAAGAGCGCAGCTTTACGACACACTGTTTTTATTTGATAGGTATGATCTACACAGCAAGTCGCGGAAAACGAGTGGTCACGAAAGTAAATAACAGACACAGTGAAATTAACATGAACCACAAACGTAACTGACACAACCAGATCAGTGGATACAGTGAACTTAGAAGGAGAATAACAAACGACACACTCTTAGATGTAAATCTGTTTGAAGATGTCACTAACTAAGGAGGAATAAGGAAAGAGAAGTTACATAATCTTCTCTGTTCTAGATTGTACGCTTTTATTTTAATTAGTGTTTGTATTAAGATTTGAAATTATCAGTTGGTAATTACCGTGAAGTTGCACAGATACAGGGTGTTTCAAAAATGACCGGTATATTTGAAACGGCAATAAAAACTAAACGAGCAGCGATAGAAATACACCGTTTGTTGCAATATGCTTGGGACAACAGTACATTTTCAGGCAGACAAACTTTCGAAATTACAGTAGTTACAATTTTCAGCAACAGATGGCGCTGCGGTCTGGGAAACTCTATAGTACGATATTTTCCACATATCCACCATGCGTAGCAATAATATGGCGTAGTCTCTGAATGAAATTACCCGAAACCTTTGACAACGTGTCTGGCGGAATGGCTTCACATGCAAATGAGATGTACTGCTTCAGCTGTTCAATTGTTTCTGGATTCTGGCGGTACACCTGGTCTTTCATGTGTCCCCACAGAAAGAAGTCACAGGGGTTCATGTCTGGCGAATAGGGAGGCCAATCCACGCCGCCTCCTGTATGTTTCGGATAGCCCAAAGCAATCACACGATCATCGAAATATTCATTCAGGGAATTAAAGACGTCGGCCGTGCGATGTGGCCGGGCACCATCTTGCATAAACCACGAGGTGTTCGCAGTGTCGTCTAAGGCAGTTTGTACCGCCACAAATTCACGAATAATGTCCAGATAGCGTGATGCAGTAATCGTTTCGGATCTGAAAAATGGGCCAATGATTCCTTTGGAAGAAATGGCGGCCCAGACCGGTACTTTTTGAGGATGCAGGGACGATGGGACTGCAACATGGGGCTTTTCGGTTCCCCATATGCGCCAGTTCTGTTTATTGACGAAGCCGTCCAGGTAAAAATAAGCTTCGTCAGTAAACCAAATGCTGCCCACATGCATATCGCCGTCATCAATCCTGTGCACTATATCGTTAGCGAATGTCTCTCGTGCAGCAATGGTAGCGGCGCTGAGGGGTTGCCGCGCTTGAATTTTGTATGGATAGAGGTGTAAACTCTGGCGCATGAGACGATACGTGGACGTTGGCGTCATTTGGACCGCAGCTGCAACACGGCGAACGGAAACCCGAGGCCGCTGTTGGATCACCTGCTGCACTAGCTGCGCGTTGCCCTCTGTGGTTGCCGTACGTGGTCGCCCTACCTTTCCAGCACGTTCATCCGTCACGTTCCCAGTCCGTTGAAATTTTTCAAACAGATCCTTTATTGTATCGCTTTTCGGTCCTTTGGTTACATTAAACCTCCGTTGAAAACTTCGTCTTGTTGCAACAACACTGTGTTCTAGGTGGTGGAATTCCAACACCAGAAAAATCCTCTGTTCTAAGGAATAAACCATGTTGTCTACAGCACACTTGCACGTTGTGAACAGCACACGCTTACAGCAGAAAGACGACGTACAGAATGGCGCACCCACAGACTGCGTTGTCTTCTATATCTTTCACATCACTTGCAGCGCCATCTGTTGTTGAAAATTGTAACTACTGTAATTTCGAAAGTTTGTCTGCCTGAAAATGTACTGTTGTCCCAAGCATATTGCAACAAACGGTGTATTTCTATCGCTGCTCGTTTAGTTTTTATTGCCGTTTCAAATATACCGGTCATTTTTGAAACACCCTGTATAAACAGCAAACTTGCGGTGAAAACAGTAGTTCACATCTCAAATTTGAAACAGTTCCGAGCGCTTGACGGTGGTCCGAAATTTGGATGCGAAAGTAACCAAACAATTAAGTAAAGCGCATTTACTGCAACTTTACAAGGCTTGCTTTCCAGACGACCCGTTTCAGTATGCTGGAAGCAGAAGGCAGCCTCATGTAGTCCATTATTGCTTACGCCCCGAGTTATAGTGAGAGGGAGCAATACCTGACATAATTATTTTGTAAATGATAAGTTCTAAATAAATGCGTGTCCAGCTGGTGATGTTTTCAAACAAATAAGGATTGTACTCATGAGCGAGGACGGTATGAAGGAAGACTGTTAAGAAGTTACATTAAAAAATGACTATAGACTTAGCGATTACATTCGAGTAGTGCAAATATAGTTAAGTGGAAACGGTGGTCTAAGGAAGTTTGTTTCCACTGTGAAGGAAAAGTTATTACGGACTTGCAACAGTGGGCGGTAAAAGTAATAAAGGCAGCAAGGCGCATGCAAAACGGAAAGGACTCTCCACATCTTCAAGGATTTTGGTAGTCCTCTCTGAATCCAGTGGAGCACGGTGCACGTAAAATCACGATGGAAGAAAACACTCGGCAACCCACGCTCGTAACACACATACGGGTATAAAGTATGCCGCACCTCTCAAGTGAGGTTTGTATGAAGACCAGTTGCCGCGCTGTTCGGAACTGATTGTGGAATATGCGTCCGCCAGCTTAGTTGAGTGGTAAAGTGATTATCTACCATGCAGTGGGCCCAGATTCGATTCCCGGCGGCGTTGGAGATTTTCTCGGGCCGTGGACTTGTGTTGTCCTCCTCATCATCGTCTCATAATCATCGACTCGCAAGTCGCCCAATCTGGTGTCGCCTGAAATAAGACTTACTACCCGGCGGCCAACCTTCCCCGTACGGGGCCTCCCAGCCAACAATGCCACACGATCATTTTTTTTGTTTTGTTTTACGTATGCATTAGGATTGCCATATCTAGCTGGGACCTCGTCTGGACAGTCTGAGATGGGGTGTAGAAATGAAGTAAAAGTGTATTTAATGTAATTAATTTTTATTTAGAATACAATTACATGGAACTTGTTGTGGCAGAAGTAGTTGGTACACCATATTTTTGGGAAGATTTTCCCGGGTTCGATTCCCGGCGGGGTCAGGGATTTTCTCTGCCTCGTGATGACTGGGTGTTGTGTGACGTCCTTAGGTTAGTTAGGTTTAAGTAGTTCTAAGTTCTAGGGGACTGATGACCTCAATTAAGTCCCATAGTACTCAGAGCCATTTTTTTGATCGTGTGGTTGTCTGTGAATGTCTCAGCGATAGGCTCCTTGACTGAAGTGTCGTCTCTGCCATCCTCTGTATTTTATGTCATCGTAATTACGTTTAGTGTCTGACGAGTGTCTGCCGCTGTATTAATAGTTAATATTGCCTAATTGTCTTCCTGATGCCCTATTAACAATGGTATTCGTACCGATCTGGGTTATTTTGAAATGCAAAGCTATATTAAAGCAGAAACGCTGTGTGGTTCTGTCAGTGTTGATTTTGTTGTATCATATATTCGAAAAATGTTGCAAAGTGAGGATTTTAAAAACTGGGTAAGCTGATTAGTTTGTCTTTTACTCCGCGTTGCGTTCTTTCTGACCAATATGCGGCAAGAAATGCGTTTTGAAACTCTTCTAGTGAGAAGCACTGTCAAGCGACCAGTCGCATTCTTGTGGCAGGTTCACCTTCTAAAAATATGCAAAGGAATTCAAGTTTATATGTGACTGTCCAGCTAGATGGTAGAAAGAAGCTAAATTGCTAAACACAGATTATTGGATGCAAGTCTTCTGTACCATTCCTGAAAACTTCGAAATTTCGAACAGAGAGGAAGTGTTTGTTATCGAAAATCATGTTTTTGTGTCCCAGAATTGGCACGCCAGTTAAAGAAAGTGTTCGAGATTTCAGTTCTGTTTTACGTAATCTCTTTCTCTAGCAAGGCTGCCTGGATGATATGTGTATTGTCAGTCATGTGTGATGTCTTCTGTCGTTAGCTTTTTTTGTATATCAGCGAAGTGAGCACGTTTTAGCTTGTCATTGAAGGCCATCTGCCCTTCTTTGACGTATTCAAGCGACTGGTATTCTTCCGTGTCTGTAAAATGTATTGGATGTGTATCGTCAGTGTCGGAATTGAAGTTAATTTGTGAAATTGTCTGTGAAAGATCATATACCTGTTCCTTTAATGTGTAATACTGTTCTTTAGTTTTCAAGTCCATGTTCGTTAATGTGTGTAGTGATTCCGTCTCTTCTCCTTACTGTTGTATTTGCTGTGCCTGTAATTGTGACTGTTCAAGTCATTTTGTAACTAGTGTACTAGTTACTACATTGTTGATTTTTGCCATGATCTGTTCTTTATCGTTGATGTATTTGTTAGTGAGGTCCTTGAATCCGTCGTCTACTAATTTGTGTGCGTCGTGTGTTCATCATCTAAACGTGTCTGAATAGTGGCAGTATCCTTGATTCACGTTGCTAAATTCGTCAGTTCTTGTTTAATGTCATTACTTAACTGTGATTTCTCTTGCCATTGGCTGAACTGCGGCAAAAATTTCCTCTAAGTCCGTTTCAAAAGATACAATGCATTCCTCCTGTTTCTTGGTAAATTCGTCTAACTGAGTAGTGAAATGTGTTTTTAGTACTCCTTGTTTTAACATTTGTAACGTTTGCATAAGGTCAGTGTTATGTACTCGTAGGTGGTGGACTTTTTTAATTTTTTAAATTTTTTTTTTAATTTTAGTGATCTCTGTGGCACAGTTTGTCATTGCAAAATTGGACATCATCTGACTAGGAATGGAATCCTCGTTTCTCACTCCAGAATCGCGAGAATTGTCTGTGAATGAAATATTGGAGTTGGAAAATACGGTGCATTCACTACTCTGTGACGTGACCGTGTGGAGAGGAAGCTGATTCTTCGCGTGGATGCAGTCGCGTCCTGCATTATTTCATCAGGGATGCATTCACAATGATTATCTGCTGACTCGTCGGAACTCATGGTTTTGGTGGGAACTAAAGAACTCTGATTGTGAGGTTGCTTGCTGTTCATGCTTCTGGACCTGGCTTTTATTTCAGCGTTAGGAATATTGCCGATATTTATTTTTACGAAGTATGGACAATTGGAAGATGACAATTGTTGCTATTAGGCTGAAATAAGAATACATAAATGGTTAGGAAATAGCGCAGCAACACGACAAATACAGAACAAATACAGCAGAAGTTTACTAAAAAGATATTAGACGAGAGTAGTGCACCTGGGTCAGACAATAAAATTCTCAAAAAATTCACGAAGCCTGTCCTCTGAAGGGATGTCACCTGTGAAAGTTACTTTACAAAAATTTATTTTTTTAAATGATATTTTCTGTTTATTGATTTTGCGTTGGCAATAGCTTTGTTTGGATCGTTTGAAAGGTTGTATGAGAAGTTGCGTCTATTGCATGCACTGAATCACTACAGAAGTTACATCTGACTGCGTGATTTCCAATTAAGTGAAGGAAACCATATTCTACCTGAGTCCCCTTCAGTAATCGTAAGACTCTGTTTCATACTTCTGTGCTTCTCTGAGATGAAATTTGACGGAACTTTAATTGATTTTTGGTCGTACGAAAGGAAGTCCCTTAAAGTCAAATGTAATTTTTTTCTTCTTCTCCTTTGGCTTACCTGTGGCAATGAATAACGCCCGGGCAACTGCTCCCTGGAAACTACTGCTGCTGCTATTGAAAGCTATTATTAAGGCGCGTATCACTTACTACGCGGCAAACTAACTACAGGTGAACTCCGTATGCAATGAGTCTGCGTAATGTACCTGCATTTTAAAATGCATTGCGAAACTTTATCTAGTGAGCGACAAAAATTGGGAAATTACTTTAATTCTGAATCTTTTAAAGGGCGTATTGGAAAATTTAGAAAAGTCATTTTAGAAAAGCGTTCCTCATTATAATGAAGTAACGTAAGGAAATGACAAACGCTGAAAGTACTTTAAATTTGTTTGTTCAGTGCGTCATGTTCAAAGAATTATTACAAAATATTTACGTTCATTACATTACAAAAGGTTGCATTAACTAATTTGATCTTTTCTGAATTGTCGTTAATGCTACCTAATTAAGAAGAGGTGGAAAGTTCAGTGTTGGATACTAAATTCTTATAATGGTGTGCAGATAGCAGCTCGCGTGCAATTAAAGCAAAGAAAATTAATTATTCCCTTATTATGAAATCTTTCTCTCTCGCAGTGAAGATATCAAAAACCATATGATTAAAAGAATTTAGTCAATGAAGATAAGTTTTCATCATTCTTGCCATACTCCTCACTCGACTGTGGCTCGCTTCATGATTACACGATGCGGACTGACTAAAGACAGGAGGTGGCACCAGAAGCCAAAGTGGGCGGAGCTTGCCGCCATTTTCAGCAACCCAAAACATTAGCAGACTACTGTTTACGATTGATTCTTGTTTATTATTTCTGTGTGTGCGCGCAACAAATGTTTTCAATACTAAAAATTGTAGAATTACATGAATAATAACGCCAGAAAGGCAATTTCGAATGTTTTTACTGTTTTTAAATGCGTCTTTGGTCTAGTAATGCTAAACATTTGGCGTCCGTAACGTACCTTGGTTTTTGCGGCTGTATTTTGGATAGCCAGAAACAGGAAGAAGTGATCCATTTAACGCCATTTTCGCTGTATTTGTAACGATAACAAAAGGAATTGGAACTCCGAAACCAATGCCTGTTTTCTTACTGATATCGGTACTGCTTCTTGTCCGTTACATATTCTGATTTCAACTCATATCGACAACATTTTTAGTGTTCATGTTTGCAAAAAACTTGTCTATGTGTTCATTGCTAGTCCATAAAGGAGTGCAGTGACGGAAGAAGCAAGGCACGCTATCGTATCATGTGCACCTTAACAAAGCGAACGTTTATTGCAATGTCAAAGAGACACAACTGCGTAGAGGTAATCGACATACAGAATAGAGCCCTTGTTTCATTACATTGCCAGTTCATTAGTCTCATCGTAGTTTACACACCTTCTCACTTTGAAATATTTCCTATGATGTGTCATTCAGTGTGTGACGAATAATAGCAATTTACAGGGTAAACAGGAAAAAATAAACATCTTCCAGGATTGTGGAATGCTATGAATGCAATTAAGGGAATGGTCTCAAACAAAAAAGACCCTTTAAAATGGATATTTTGCTGCAAGATGTACTCTTTAGTAATGATAGCCTAGCCTGAGTAAGACGTAGGCTCACCTTGCCAACAATAGCCTATTTGCGACTGTGTAGACTTTGCCGGCGTATTAGTAGCCTATATCGAATTCTTGTGGGGTTTCCGGCAGGATCAAACTGTCATCTGAGCACGGCGAGAGCAGCGTAGCTTTTCTCACCTGATGATGGCAGCAAGGTGGACCGCGGAAACATTGGGCTCAGATGACAGTTTGATCCGGCTGGAAACCCGACAAGAAATTGAAATAGCCTATTTGCTTCTTTTCCCGGAATATTTCTCACCAGTAACTCTGTCAGTTTTTAAGGAATAAATAAACGTAGGAATGTACCTTTACTTTGATCATCTGCTCGATCTTACTTTTGAATTTCAGTTTAATCTTCATAGTGTTGGCTCACAATTTTAGACGAACAATTAGTAAGAGGTAGGTTTTTTAAATTAAAATGCAGAACGTAGGTACGTTTGAACATTTTGTTTCGGTTGTTCCAATGTGATACATGTCAGGTGTTGTCGGTGGATCACGATAGCAAATATACTTCAACTTTCCCCACAGAAAGAAATCCGGGGACGTCAGATCCTGTGAACGTGTGGGCCATGGTATGGTGCTTGTCATGAAATATGCTATTCAATACCGCTTCAAGCGCATGCGAGCTATGTGCCGCACATCCATCATGTTGGGAGTACATTGCCATACTGTCATGCAGTGAAACATCTTGTAGTAACATCGGTAGAACATTACGTAGGAAATCAGTATGCATTGCACCATTTAGATTGCCATCGATAAAATGGGGGCCAATTATCCTTCCTCCCATAATGCCGCACCATACATTAATCCGCCAAGGTCGCTGATGTTCCACTTGTCGCAGCCATCGTGGATTTTCCGTGGCCCAATAGTGCATATTATGCCGGTTTACGTTACCGCTGTTTGTCAATGACGCTTCGTCGCTAAATAGAACAAGTGCAAAAAATCTGTCATCGTCTCGTAATTTCTCTTGTGCCCAGTGGCAGAACTGTATACGACGTTCAAAGTCGTCGCCATGCAATTCCTGGTGCACAGAAATTTGGTACGGGTTCAATCGATGTTGATGTAGCATTCTCAACACCTACGTTTTTGAGATTCCCTTTTCTCGCGCAGTTTGTCTGCTACTGATGTGTGGATTATCCGTGACAGCAGCTAAAACACCTACTTGGGCATCATCATTTGTTACAGGGCGTGGTTGACGTTTCACATGTGGCTGAACTCTTCCTGTTTCCTTAAATAACGTAACTATCCGGAGAACGGTCCGGACACTTGGGTGATGTCGTCCAGGATACCGAGCAGTATAAATAGCACACGCCCGTTGGGCATTTTGAGTACAATAGCCATACAACAACACGATATCGACCTTTTCCGCAATTGGTAAACGGTCCATTTTAACACGGGTAATGTATCACGAAGCAAATACCGTCCGCAATGGAGAAATGTTACGTGATACCACGTACTTATACGTTTGTGACTATTACAGCGCCATCTATCACAAAGCGAAAAAAAAGTGGTCCAACTAAAACATTCATATTTCTTTACATACTACACGAATATGTAATAAAAATGGGGGTTCCTATTTACAAAAGCACGGTTGATATCCGTTTGACCTATGGTAGCGCCATATAGCGGGTCAATCACAGCGCCATATGGTTTCCCGCTTCAAGCTAGACGACTTTCGTTCTTTGTACTTTTTTCGTTTGATGCTTATTTCGTGAGATATTTGGTCCGGTCACTATCAATGGACCACTCTGTGTACTGACATCAAGTTTTTTGTAAATATCCCTCGATGCTGATCATTTACTAGCTTTTATGGTTCTTAACTAAAGACAGACACTTGTTAGTCAGTAATTCCTACCCATCGCCATTTACACATTACAATGCTAAGTAATCTTCCAAGGAATAGGAGGAGTTGTCAAAGAGAAACGTTTTTAGTTTAGTTTCAAATTTTGCTTTAGTGTGTGATAGGCATTTCAAAGAGAAAGTGATCAGAACTTTTGGTTGCAGCATAGTGAACCCCTGTTTGTGCTACAGACAATCTTAATGTGGAGTAATGAATGTCGTTTTTTTCTTCTGGTATGGTAATTATGTACATCGTTATTCCTGTTGAAGTGCAGTGGATTCTTTACAATAAACTTTATTGGTGAATAACTATACTGTGAAACTGATAGAATGATACTCACACGCTGAGCAGCAGGCAGACACTACGAAAAGAGTGCTCACATAAGTTTTCAGCCAAAGCCTTCTTCAGAAAGGAAGCAAAACACACACAAACATTCATACAAACACCAACGTGGCCGCCGAATGAGATCGCAGGTATTTTCTTCATCCGCTAATGGAAGTTATTTAAGAGGAAATAGTGCCAAATTTAAATTTTATTTGTTTTGTATACTTGCTGTAGTGTCCGCTCTTGTCACACAGCTGAATATTAGCGTCCCATTAGAGCTTGTTCTTGAAAAAACGCGACATACGCTGAAATTTTGAGTGACATAAACAATAAAAATTCTTGAAGTTTCAATAAAAATTCCATTCAAGTTTTCTTGATAGTGCAAAATTCATTTACAAAAGACAGCTACTATTGTCGCAATAAAAGTGTAATTAAACGTTTCTAAATCGTATTTAACTAAAACATTTTGTATTGTTTACTAGTTGGAAGGACGCGACATAGGCCTAAATTTTCCGAGCTATAAACATTTAAAACTTAACTAAACACACCTGAAAACGTAAATTCTCTACAAGCAAAGTAATTGAAAATTCATTATTCTGTCATTGTATCTCTAAATCAGTACAGAAACAACAAACACCGCACACAAGACCTTTGTGCCCTTTTTTGTTTACTCACAGTCAATCTCGCGTCCTTAGCAAATTTAAAACTTTCTTTAAACTTCATTATTCTTTCGAAACTGACCATGAATAAAATGTGGGAACTGTTATAGGGTCGTCAGCGGAGGGATTTGTTGCCAATTTTGTAAGAAATATTTTCACTGGGGGGGGGGGGGGGGGGGAGGGGGGATGCATTGGGGAGAATGTTGGGAGAAAAGAAGAGGCTCTCTCCTGGAACTGCAGGGTATGCAGTAGGAACATTTTGATTATGGAACAAGAAAGGAAAAGCTGTGCCCTTCAGGTACGGTTGGAGGAAGGAAGGAAGGAACTGATAAGGATCAAGGGAGATAGGGGGGAGAAGGGTGGTTGGGAACTGGCAGTTGGTACAAGGATAGGAAGGAAGAGAACGCGATCTGACGGTTTTATCATCTACACCAAAAACAGGTATTTACCACTGCCAGAGTTAAGTAGAGAAGAGCCTCAGTTAGAACGAGGAGCAGGAAATGTGCAGCACACTTCAACTGAGGCCAAGAAGCCTAGGAATGTACGAAGTGTTAGGAAGAAGAAAGTGCTGCTGCTAGGTAGTAGCCATGGGCGAGGTGTAGGCCGTCAGTTACAGGAAAGTTCAGGGGCAGCTTACCAGGCCACCAGTATCTTCAAGCCAAATGCAGGGCTAAGTCATGTGATAGAGGACCTAAGGTCTTTATGTAAGGACTTTACAAAAGAGGATCATGTAGTGATAGTGGGTGGGGCAGAAACAGTTTGGACAGGGATTAGGCATATGACATAGGTGTGACCTGGACAAGATAGGTTTCCTGATTCATGGCACCAACATACACTTTGTTGAGCTCTTCCGGCATCATGATCAGCCACACCTTGATGGAACTGTGAGGCGAATCAATGTGGCGTTGGGGATGGGTCTGAGGATGGCCGATTTTGCCCAGTGCCCGTCGGAACTATCAAGAGATGGGGTTTCACTAGGCATGGTCTACACCTAAACAGGACTGGGAAGGGGATTGGTACAGCTGATTCATGAAAGTATAGGAGGTGTATCTCGGACCACACATGGTCAAGCACCTATTGTCATAGGTAGGAAAAGTAGGTCTTTTTTAGTATAAATCCAGACAACAGGTTCCCTTGCCCTAAGAGTATCTCCAGCAGTTTAAAAAATACTGAAACAATCACTCACAAGACAAATTTTAACACCTCAAATATCGCACATACCAGATGTCACAAAGAAAAACAAACCATTGGAAAGAGTAACATGGGGAATTTTGCAGATTTAACAATTCTCCATGAAAACAGGCAATCAACAAAATATAAAATACAACTATTAGAAGTTGATCTCCAATCTTTGAACTGCACAGTAGTTTGTGTTACTGAGCACTGGTGTAGAGACAGAGAAATCCAACATGTAGTATTATCAGTGTATGGAAGGGCAAACTCTTACTGCAGAACTACTTCAAGGGGTGGAGGATCATGCATTTATATCAGAAAAGGGAAACATTTCAAATCAAGACATGACCTCAGTACAGTAAGTGAAGACAAACACTTTGAAATATCAGTTATCGAATTAACAGGGCTTGATATCGCCAAGAAAATAATCATTTTATGTGTGTATGTATCTCCCAGTGGTAGTTTGGACACTTTTTTCAATAAATTAACAGGAGTTCTAGATAAAGTCTCAAGTACAAAGGTCAACATAATTCTGTGTGGGGACATTAACATCAACACAAATATCATAAATGAATCCAGCAGCACCTTCATAAAGATCTTTCAAAGTTTTGGAATGTCCCTATTGGTCAATACTGCAACAAGGGTTACTACAATGACTGACAAATAACAACAGTAAAATGAGGCATTGAATCATTCCCTAAACTACAAGCCTACAAACGACATCTATCAGAAATCAAAATAAAAGATTTTTCAAAATAAGCTGTAAAAGCAAAGCTGAGATGAAGTGTATAAGTAAACCAATGTGAATATGAAATTCTCTAAATTCTCCGCAGTGTTTAAACTGAACTTTGAAAAGGCATTTCGAAAAGTATGCATGTCTGTATCATCAAAACAGATGGATAACAACAGGTATTAAGAAGTACTCCCAAACACTTAAACACCTCAGTTCCATGAAAAAGAGTCCCAATGATTCAGAATTCTTAAATATCTATCATAGATACAAAAACATTTATAAGAAGGTGCTGATTGCTGCTAAAAAGTCATTTACTGACAATATAACATATAATGCAGAGAATAAAAGCAAAGCAGTCTGCAATGTTATTAAAAAAAGGAAGCAGGGAGAGGCAAACAAATGCAGAATAACATACTGCTAAGGGAGGGGATAGGGTAATAAATGATCCACAACACTTAGCAAACTATGTAAACGAGCATTTTTCAAGTATTGCAGAGAAGTTAGAGCAAATATTCCCCAAAATAAATATAACATCTGTAAATAATGTTGCACTAAATACAATAATGTTACTTCCAAACCACAGAGACTGAAGTTAATAAAACTGTTTAAAAACTAAAAAATAAAAAGTCAATAGGCTTAGATGAAGCACCAAAGTGTGTACTGAAACAATACATCGGGCTTATATAAGGCCCCTTAACAAATATAATGAATGAATCCTTCACATCAGGGACATTTTCAGAGCAGTTAAACAGGCAAGAGTTGTATCTTTGCTTAAGAATGGTAATGCAGAAGATATAGAAAATTACAGGCTCATTTCCCTGCTGTCACCATTCTCAAAAGTAATAGAAGCAATTATGAAAGACAGATTAATGAATTACCTGAATAAATACAATCTTTTAAGCGAATAACAATTTGGTTTCCATAGTGGCAAAAACATGGTGTCAGTCATAGTAGAATTGACAAAAGTTGTACTTATGCTCTTGGTAAAGATGAGTGGTCACAGGCATAGTTTTGGATCTTTCTAAGGCGTTTGATACAGCCAACCACAAGATTCTGTTCAATAAATTAGAAGCATTAGGAATAAGACACGTAGCTAATGACTGGTTTCGATCATACCTAGCAGATAGGGCACAAAGAGTAGAGATAACACATATTTATGACAGATCTCAAAATTTAGTAAAACACTTATCAGAACCAAAATACATTAATATAGGGGTTCCACAAGGTAGCATATTAGGACCAATACTATTACTGATCTACATCAATGACTTTCCCCATAGTGTTACTCATGGTGAAAAAGTTGTCTTCGTTGATGACAGCAATATTATAGTCACTGAGAAAACAAAAGAGCTACTTGCAGGAAAAGCAAATGAAACTCTCAAGGAAGTTTATGACTGGTCAATAAACAATAAAGTGACATTGAAGACAAAGAAAACTAATGTCATGGATTTCAGTTTGAAGAGGAAAAATGACAATGTTAAATTAAATGTAGATGGCACCTCTATAGACTGTGTAACAAATGCAAAATTTCTAGGAATGAATATTGATTGCCGGCCGGAGTGGCCGAGTGGTTCAAGGTGCTTCAGTTTGGGACCGCGCGACCGCTATGGTCGCAGGTTCGAATCCTGCCTCGGGCATGGATGTGTGTGATGTCCTTAGGTTAGGTAGGTTTAAGTAGTTGTAACTTCTAGGGGACTGATGACCTCAGAAGTTAAGTTCCATAGTGCTCAGAGCCATTTCAACCATTTTTTGAATATTGATTCTCAGTTGAAGTGGTGTGAAAACACAAACGTACTTGCAAACAGAATGTCATCAGCATGTTATGCCCTTAGAATCCTATCATCAGTGTGTAACATACAGTGTCTTTTAGTTACACTCAATTCTTAGCTATGGCATTGTTTTGGGGGGGAACAAAAGCACAAAATATGAACCCAATTTTCAAATTCCAGAAAAGAGCCATAAGAATAAAACCAAAAATACTAGTCGAGCTCACTGTAAAGGTTTGTTCAAAACATTGAGGATTTTAACTACTCCGTGTGAATACATTTACCAGTCAGTTGTACACATCAAAAATGACATTGGTAAGTACTGCACAAATAGCTCTGTCCATGACCATGCAACAAGAGATAGAGTCAACTTACATTTATGAAGAAAAAATAAACATAAAACTCAAAACAGCATTTTCTATCAAGGGATAAAACTGTACAATAAATTACCAAGAGAAATTAAAGAAACAGCAAAAATACACTTATTTAAAAAGGCAGCTAAAAAGTACCTGTTATGCTATACATTTTATACATTGAAGGATTACTTGGATAAAACAGAGTAGGGGTTTGATAAAAAAATGTTATACAAATAAGTACTAACAATAATGATTATAAAACATCCAACATTCCACATAACACCTTCAAATTATGTTTTTTCCGTCTTTTTTCTTTTTCTAGAAACACTCTCCCTTCACCTACGGATGAATAAAGCTACTATTACTACTACTACTACTACTACTACTTCTACTACTACTACTACTACGACGCACAAAACTCACACACACATGACGCTATCTCCGGCTGTTCTATCTAGAAGCTTTTGGAAAGAGGAACTATCGGCGAGATGAAGTTGGGACACGAGATGCTGACCCAACAATCAGAGCAGTAACGTAACCGTGTGTTGTGCCGGGACGAAGAAGCTAATGCAGTGTTGTTCAGACGTCGGAGCGTTTTCGAGTTGCAAGGCAATGAAAAACAAAGGAAAAAAAGAGACAGAACGGACACTGAGTAAAATAGGGCAAATCTAAAGTCAAATCACAGAAATAAAACCACTACAATAAAAGTAAACAGTGCAGCCATAATTTATGTATAACAAAGAAAATATTGCTTAGTCGTCTCCACTTACGAATGAAATGTGATTCAGGTAAGCTTTAAATTACAATCGTATCAGTTAGTACACCCGTAAACAAAGCAAGTTGGAATATTTGGTGAAGCAGCTACGTCTGCACAAAATCAAAACACCCAACCCTGTCGAGACTAGGCACAGACACGTCATAGTGACGTCACGGGAAAGTATCGCCGCGGTGAACTATTGTGGTATGAATGCGTTGAGCTGAATGTTCTGGGCTAGTTAAAATAGCGGACATCGGCTTTAAGTCTGTAACGTAAGGACGCCGCCCTTCATTCTTTTTGCGTTGATGGTCGCTGCAGGATGACATTGAGAGCTGTCTGTGATTCAAAGTAAATGTGACTACCATCCGTATATCCAAGTTATAAGGGAAAGCTGATAGTGAACAAATGGCAACACCCTTTCACACTTTATGAAGAAATAAAAATCTATACATCTATATCTCGAATAAATATTATGTACACATTCACTATAGTAAATAATATTTTTGCTGAGTAGAGCTTTCAAGTTCCTCATTTCTACGACTTGAGTTTATAGCCAATCCAATAAAGCACTCTGACGCAGAGTGAAAAGCGATACATAAAAACGAAACTAACACGATTATTACTTTGGAAACTTAGAAACGCCCTTAAATAAAAGTATCATGCGCGCCTCTGCTTCTGTCATAGACGTACAGGTTACTACTTGAAGTCATGTGCGTCGACTGTTTGCACGGATTTGTCACAGCAGACATTTCCCATTTCCCATTAAGGAAACGATAGGCTTTTGCAGACCGATGACACCAAGGGGCGATGTATTTGTTCCAAATTAAGTTCTATTTCATAGCATCAGCGTCAGACGTTTTGATAATTGCAAACGAAATCTGAGCTTCAACTCTTTGGGTTTTTGTTTACGAGGACACTTTACTGTGGCTGCAACTTTGTAGA
The DNA here is from genome assembly GCF_023864345.2 of Schistocerca serialis cubense. Classification (NCBI taxonomy): domain Eukaryota; kingdom Metazoa; phylum Arthropoda; class Insecta; order Orthoptera; family Acrididae; genus Schistocerca; species Schistocerca serialis. The sequence continues at coordinate 733,305,785 of NC_064641.1, forward strand.
GAGGTCTAGATATTAATGATGCCATTCTCCTTCATGTTTGATACGAGGGTAAATGGTACGAAGAGACACCGGCGATAATTGTGGCCCCACAATAACTATATCGAGTTTGAGAAAATACTCAGATTTCATAAAGCGCTTCTAATGATACGCTGTAACGTTATTTTTCAGTATTTTTATCTCCTTATTACTTCTACAGCGTATCTTTCTTGTGTCAGTTATTTTCACCAATTGTCTAAGGTAAAAGGAATTCTCAGAAGAGGTAGCACCGTGTCCATCGCAGCTCTGGACGAAACGTCAGGAACGAAGAAGTTTTATGAATCACGGCGATACTACCCGAAATATTTACCAACAACTGTTAAGGTTTTGTTAGACGCTAAGGTATATTTTCCATTTCAGCATAACTGCTGCACCACCTTATTGTATAGGGTGATAAAGTGATAATATTACAAATTTTCAGGGACGACAAGGATAAATGCATCAATTTGAGCTAAGAGACCATGGTCCGGAAACGAGCTTGTCGAAAATTATATTCGAAAGTCGTTCTTATACCTCTGACAGTGGAGTACATGCACCGATCTGTTGTTGCTAAGATTTTAGGGTAGGAAACTTTCAGAGGTGACAATATGGATCGAAACAAGTAAGAAAGTAATATTAGGCGTGACCTGGATGTAATAGTAGCAGCAACAGCTCACACTCGTGTGGGGTTCATGGTGATGCAATTGGGAGGTGGGGTTAACTACTCATGGCCTGCACCTGAATAGGATGAGGAAGGATAGATTAATACACTCCTGGAAATGGAAAAAAGAACACACTGACACCGGTGTGTCAGACCCACCATACTTGCTCCGGACACTGCGAGAGGGCTGTTCAAGCAATGATCACACGCACGGCACAGCGGACACACCAGGAACCGCGGTGGTGGCCGTCGAATGGCGCTAGCTGCGCAGCATTCGTGCACCGCCGCCGTCAGTGTCAGCCAGTTTGCCGTGGCATACGGAGCTCCATCGCAGTCTTTAACACTGGTAGCATACCGCGACAGCGTGGACGTGAACCGTATGTGCAGCTGACGGACTTTGAGCGAGGGCGTATAGTGGGCATGCGGGAGGCCGGGTGGACGTACCGCCGAATTGCTCAACACGTGGGGCGTGAGGTCTCCACAGTACATCGATGTTGTCGCCAGTGGTCGGCGGAAGGTGCACGTGCCCGTCGACCTGGGACCGGACCGCAGCGACGCACGGATGCACGCCAAGACCGTAGGATCCTACGCAGTGCCATAGGGGACCGCACCGCCACTTCCCAGCAAATTAGGGACACTGTTGCTCCTGGGGTATCGGCGAGGACCATTCGCAACCGTCTCCATGAAGCTGGGCTACGGTCCCGCACACCGTTAGGCCGTCTTCCGCTCACGCCCCAACATCAGGCAGCCCGCCTCCAGTGGTGTCGCGACAGGCGTGAATGGAGGGACGAATGGAGACGTGTCGTCTTCAGCGATGAGAGTCGCTTCTGCCTTGGTGCCAATGATGGTCGTACGCGTGTTTGGCGCCGTGCAGGTGAGCGCCACAATCAGGACTGCATACGACCGAGGCACACAGGGCCAACACCCGGCATCATGGTGTGGGGAGCGATCTCCTACACTGGCCGTACACCACTGGTGATCGTCGAGGGGACACTGAATAGTGCACGGTACATCCAAACCGTCATCGAACCCATCGTTCTACCATTCCTAGACCGGCAAGGGAACTTGCTGTTCCAACAGGACAATGCACGTCCGCATGTACCCCGTGCCACCCAACGTGCTCTAGAAGGTGTAAGTCAACTACCCTGGCCAGCAAGATCTCCAGATCTGTCCCCCATTGAGCATGTTTGGGACTGGATGAAGCGTCGTCTCACGCGGTCTGCACGTCCAGCACGAACGCTGGTCCAACTGAGGCGCCAGGTGGAAATGGCATGGCAAGCCGTTCCACAGGACTACATCCAGCATCTCTACGATCGTCTCCATGGGAGAATAGCAGCCTGCATTGCTGCGAAAGGTGGATATACACTGTACTAGTGCCGACATTGTGCATGCTCTGTTGCCTGTGTCTATGTGCCTGTGGTTCTGTCAGTGTGATCATGTGATGTATCTGACTCCAGGAATGTGTCAATAAAGTTTCCCCTTCCTGGGACAATGAATTCACGGTGTTCTTATTTCAATTTCCAGGAGTGTAGATTTTCTTGCAGAAAATGTAAGGGGGCACACAAGACAAAATACCTGTGATTCCTGGAATCAGAGAGAGACTTTTTTTTATCTTAGAGTCAGGTTACAGACAGAGAGTAATGAAAGAGATTAAAACAGAACAGTGCCATAATGTCTGTAGCAGTATCCAAAGAAATAAAATTTGTGTATATGATGACAACAATAGAGGATTAAAAAATAGGATAGATGTGCTTCTTGCATGCCTATAAAATGGGGTAAATTCTGAAGGTATATATGTTTTGTGTGTGAACACCATGTAACTGCAGGGATGGAGAAGTAAAATTTAAGGGATTACAGATTAGCATCTTATTCATGTAGAGTCAACATGGAAAAAGGAGGAGTTGATACTCATATAAAAACTGGACGCAAAGTCAAAAATATTAAAGCAAATAGTTTTTGTGTTGACCAGATCCTTGAAGCATATGCTTGTGAGTTGCTACTGCAATAGACTTTTGTAGCAATTGCAACCATCTACAGATCCCCTCAAGGTAACTTTCAGCTATTCATGAAAAACCTAAAGGTATTATTGAGCTACACTGTCAGACAAAAAGAAGCAGTTAGTGGTTTGTGGTAATTTTAATGTATCTTTCGTAAAAGACATGCATAGGAGAAATGACCCATAATCTTTGTTTGGTTGTTTCAATCTAGTATCTGTTGTAAATTTTTCAAATTGTGTGCAGCAGGATAGTAGATCACTTATCGATAACATTTTCATAGACAGTGCTCAGGCAGAAACAATTAATGTGTACCCATTTGTTATGGCCTATCTGATCATGATGCACAGTTAATGGAAATAACACATATAGCACCTTAAAGGCTATATGTTCATACAAGGCAGGGAGGCTTATTGATGCGAACAGGGTACAGAGTTTTAAGAGCAGCATAGAAGAGGTAGAATGGGATGAAGTATAAACAGAAAATAATGCTGATGCTAAATTAAATTTATTTCGCCATAAATTTGTATCAATATGTGAGAGTTTCAACGTTATTCAAAAAGCCATTAAAAAGTCAAGTAAGCCATGGATTAGTAAGGGAATTAAGATATCTTGTAAGAGGAAGAGGGAAGTATATGGACAGGCCAGAATAAGTCAGGATCCGACGTTACTTGATTACTACGAAAGAAACTGTAATATTTTAAGGAAAGTCATTAAAAAGTCGAGAAGCTTAAGTGGTCTGACAGAAACTAATAATGTGGATAATAAGATCAAAACTATATGGAATATTGTCAAACGGGAGATGGGGCAGCCTGACAGTGCACAGCTTACCATAGCAACAAAGCTACATGATGATGTGAGTGATAATTCACAAGTTGCAAGTATTTTTAGCAATCACTTTCTGAATGTAGCAGCAAAAGTAGGGTTAAAGGGTTCAGTTGAAGAAGCAAAAAAAATATGTTAAAATGTCATTGCCCAGGACTTAAGGCCTTTAGAAATAGCACCAACATCCCCCACTGAAATTAAGGGAATTATAAATATACTAAAAGACAAGAGCTCATGAGGTGTTGATGGGGTTTCTAATAGAATTTTCAAATGTTGTTCTAATTTAATAAGTGGAGTCCTTAGTGATATATGTAATGCTTCGCTGGCACAGGGGATTTTTTGAAATACACAGTTGTCAAACCACTTCATAAGAAAGGGGACAAGAGCGACTTAAATAATTATACACCAATCTCATTGCAGACTTCATTTTCTAAAATATTCGAAAAAGTTAAGTATCCAAGAGTAGTCTCACATTTAAGTGAAATAATTTATTCAGCATGTCACAGTTCGGATTCCGGAAAGGTTACTCGACTGAGAATGCTACCTACACATTTACCCATCAAATAGTACAAGCCCTAAATAACAAATTATCGCCAGCTGGTATTTTCTGTGATCTTTCCAAGGCATTTGACTTTGTGGATCATGTCACGTTCTTAGAAAAACTCAGGTTTTATGGAATTGAAGGCTATACACACAGCTGTTTTGAATCATACTTAACGAACAGAAAGCAAAACGTCGTGGTGAATAACAGAAATAGTGTTGAGAGGGTGGTAAATTCTAGTGAATGGGGAGTTATCACAAAGGAAGTCCCACAGGGTTCAATTTTGGGTCCTCTGATGTTCCTTAATCATGTGAATGACCTCTCACTAAACGTTCAGCAAGCAGAACAAGTACTTTTGCAGATGACACGAGTGTTAGAATAAATCCCATTCCAGAAAAAGGAACTGAAGAATTATCAAGTGATTCTCAGAAAATGGACTCTCCCTTAATTTTCAAAAAAAGCTCGCTATATCCATTTCTGTACATCAAATAGTCATACCGACAATTGATATAGCATATGAATAGGGATCAGTTAACAGGGTAGATTTCTCCAAATTTTTGTGTGTTCACATTGATAACAACTTGATCTAGAAGAAGTATATTACTGAGCTTCTCAAACAATTAAGTTCAGCTTCTTTCGCTCTTCGTATAATAGCTAGTCTTGGTAATAAACAGGTCAGCCTCCTAATACACTTTGCATATCTCCACTCAGTAATGTCTTATGGACTAGTTTTCTGGTGTAACTCACCACTTAGACATAAAGTATTGATTGCACAAAAGGGAGCAGTGTTCGCACAAGGACGTCATGTAGACACATACCGAAGGAGTTAGGTATTTTAACTGCACCATTAGAGTACATACATTCGCTAATGAAATTCGTTATAAATAATCAATTAGCGAACAACAGTGATGTTCATACGTACAACACGAGAGGGAAAAATGACCTTTCCTATCAGTTATAAAAGCTGTCAGTTGCTCAAAACAAAAATCTTTGATCATTTGCCCAACAACATGAAGTGTCTAGCAGGTAGGATATCGAGTTTTAAATCTAGCTTAAAATCGTTTCTTTTGGACAACTCCTTCTATTCCATGGACGACTTTCTGTTTCAGAACTGGTAAAAAAATTGCCTCTAAATGTAGTTGCATGTGTAGAACTAAACATTTCAGTAATATTAATATTAGCACTATTCATGTATGTGTGTATATATATCTTGTAATACGACGTGTTCCACATCATATCGATAAAACAATAGTAAAAATTATCTATGGACCATAACATAAGTAAAGTAAACTAAACTATAAACATAGTCTCTAAAATGTACACCTTAAGAGCTACGAGCACTTGTTCGTCTCTTATATTGCAACCCCTTTGGTTTTCATATTTTTGGAGGAGATAGTATGTTCTAAATCAAGAAGGAACGTACAGTAAATATGGACTTTAAAACGCATACCTCTGGAGCTAATGGTGCTTGTTCAGCAGAAGAGAATTGTTTTACAGTAGGGATGATGGCAAGCACTCACAGCTCTTAAGCTATGGATTTTAGAGTCCATGTAAACTAAGCACTTTTTCCTTCTTTTGGCCTATATCCCCACCTTTGAAAATTGCCTGCCCTACAATGTTGACAACAAAAGTACTGGTGCATGTGTTCCATTGTCAGAGGTATCAGAACAATATTAACTTGTAACTTGTGACTTTGTCTTTTCCGGAACAGGATTCCTTGACTCAAAATATTCCTATTTCCGTCATCCCTGAAGGTGTCTAATATCATCACGGTATTACCCTGTAGATATCTCCTCCTGGCATTCAATCCACTGGTTTCGGAATCTTTTTCTCAATAGCAATACGCACATACACTACTGGCCATTACAATTGCTGCAACACGGAGATGACGTGCTACAGCCGCGAAATTCAACCGACAGGAAGAAGATGCTGTAATATGCAAATGATTAGCTTTTCAGAGCATTCACACAAGGTTGGCGCCGGTGGCGACACCTAAAACGTGCTGACGTGAGGAAAGTTTCCAACCGATTTCTCTTAGACAAACAGCAGTTGACAGGCGTTGCCTGGTGAAAAGTTGTCGTGTAAGGAGGAGAAATGCGTACCATCATGTTTCCGACTTTGATAAAGATCGGATTGTAGCCTATCGCGATTGCGGTTTATCGTATCGCGGCATTGCTGCTCGCGTTGGTCGAGATCCAATGACTGTTAGCAGAATATGGAATCAGTGGGTTCAGGAGGGTAATACGGAACGCCATGCTAGATCTCAATGGCCTTGTATCACTAGGAATCGAGATGACAGGAATCTTATCCGCATGGCTGTAAGGGATCCTGCAGCCACGTCTCGATCCCTGAGTCAACAGATGGGGACGTTTGCAAGACAACAACCATTTGAACGAACAGTTCGACGACGTTTGCAGCTGCATGGACTAGCAGCTCGGAGACCATGACTGCGGTTACCCTCGACGCTGCATCACAGACAGGAACGCCTGCGATGGTGTACTCAACGACGAACCTGGGTGCACGAATGGCAAAACATCATTTTTTCGGATGAATCCAGGTTCTGTTTATAGCATCGTGATGGTCATATTCGTGTTTGGCGACATCGCTGTGAACGCACATTGGAAGCGTGTATTCGTCATCACCATACTGCCGTATCACCCTGCGTAATGGTATGGGGTGCCATTGGCTACACGTCTCGGTCACCCCTTGTTCGCATTGACGGCACTTTGAACAGTGGACGTTACAGTTCAGATGTTTTACGACCCGTGGTTCTACCCTTCATTCGATCCCTGCGAAACCCTACATTTCAGGAGGATAATGCACGACCGCACGTTGCAGGTACTGTACGGGCCTTTCTGGATACAGAAAATGTTCGACTGCTGCCCTGGCCAGCACATTCTCCAGATCTCGCACCAATTGAAAACGTCTGGTTAATGGTGGCCGAGCAACTGGCTCGTCATAATACGCCAGTCACTACTCTTGATGAACTGTGGTATCGTGTTGAAGCTGCGTGGGCAGCTGTACTTGTACACGCCATCCAAGCTCTGTTTGACTCACTGCCAAGGCGTATCCATGCCGTTATTACGGCCAGCGGTGGTTGTCCTGGGTACTGATTTCTCAGGATCTATGCATCCAAATTGCGTGAAAGTGTAATCACATGTCAGTTCTAGTATAATATATATCCAATGAATATCCGTTTATCATCTGCATTTCTTCTTGGTGTAGCAATTTTAATGTCCAGTAGTGTATATAGATGGTGGTAGCATCGCGTACGCAAGGTATAAAAGAGCAGTGCATTCACGGGGCTGTCATTTGCACTCAGTTGATTCATATGAAAAAATTTCCGACGTGATTAAGGCCGCTCGATGGGAATTAATAGAATTTGAACGCGGGATGATAGTTGGAGCTAGGGACACACCATTTCGGAAATAGTCTGTGTATTCAATATTCCGAGATCCACAGTGTCAAGACTGTGACGAGAATACGAAATTTCAGGCATTACCTTTCACCACGAACAACGTAGTGGGCGACAGCCATCACTTAACCTGCGAGAGCAGCAGCGTTTGCGTAGAGTTGTCAGTGCTAACAGTGCAGCAACATTGAGTGAAATGGCAGCAGAAATCAGTGTGAAATGTACGACGAACGTATCCGTTAGGACAGAGCGGCGAAATTTGGTGTTAAGGGCTATCGTTGCACACGTGGCTTTGCTAACAACACGCCATTGCCTGCAGCGTCCCGCCTGGGCTCGTGATCATATCGGTTGGACCCTAGATGACAGGTCAGATGAGTCCTGATTTCAGTTGATAACAGCTGACTATAGGGCTAGAGTGTGGCGCAAACCCCCCTAAGCCAGGGAGAGAAGTGTCAACAAGGGACTGCGTAAGCTGGTGGTGCTCCATAATGGTGTGGGCTGTGTTTACATGTGCTGAACTGGGTCCTCTGATCTAAATGAGCCGATCATTATCTGGAAATGGTTATGTCTGGCTACTTGGAGACATTTGCAACCATTCATGGACATCATGTTCCCAGACATGTCAGCGGGCTACAATTGTTCGCGATTGGTTTGAAGAACATTCGGGAACTTCAGCTAATGATTTGGCCACCCAGGTCGCCCGACATGAATCCCATCAAACACTTGTGAGACAAATCGAGAGGTCAGTTTGTACACAAAATCCTGCACAGGTAAGTCTTTCACAAGTATGGACGACTATAGAGGCAGCATGGCTCAATATTTCTGCAGAGGACTTTCAAGGACTTGTTGAGTCCATGCCAAGTCGAGTTGTTGTACTATGCCGGGTGAAAGAGCTCTGACACGATATTAGGAGGAATCCCGTGACTTTAGTCACCGCAGTACATGCCAGCGTAAAGGAAATGAATGCCTACACTCAGTTTTTCACCTCTAATGAGGGCAGTGGCCGCTGGTATCCTGTGTACAAATGGCAACTTGATACCGATGGGGTGGTTCTCGGCGTTCTCAATTGCACGGGAGCTGCGGCGTCGCAACAGGACGAGAAAATTACCGCTGGCGACGGCAGCCAGTTCGCAGCCAATTACCTCCAGAAATACTCGAGCTAGGGCGCTGATGAGTTTCCTCTCCGGCGCGACGCCGCGCTGTTACAGCGCTTGAGTAGACACGCGAGAAATTAATTTCGCCTCCAAATAAAATCAATACTGTCCTTAGCCACATACGTCTTGCGAAGTGATAAGCTAAGTGTGGTGTACGTACTGTAAGACCTTCGGTACACACACCATCAGATTATTTGACTTGTCGCTCTAACGAAGTAGGCGATTGTCAGCAATATGTCTCGTGGACTTATCGTGGCGTGTTTATCTTCTGCCATTAGGTCAGACGATGGAAATGCCACTTGCACGCTTAGACTAGCAGATTGACGGTGACCAACTTTAAACAGAACTCGATTAATTTTCACACACATTTATTAAAATAATGAAAAAGCATAGACATTACGTAACTTGATTCTGGATGCTGTTGACAATCTGAAGTTCCTTTGGTCTTGCTACTTTAATCTTATTCTCACATATCTCTGATACTTGAAAAAGTGTCTATACATTTACCTTCATGGCTATGTACAGGAATATGATAATATTCTTAGGTGCATACGGAAACTTGACTATAGACTGGTACAGACTAATGCAGACAAATGCAGAATCGTACAGACTAATGCAGACTGACTAATCGGAGGTCTGTACACTCGTTATAATACCTCGTGCATTCAGGTATCACTGCGCGAGTGTGAGCCGTGAGGAGAAAAGGTTCTACGTTAGCAGGAATCTCGTTGGCTGCGTCACATATTAATACGTGGATCCGCGGAAGCAGAATTTGGTCCGTCTCTAAGGCAGTGCCATCTCGTAGTGCAGAGACAGACGAGCGCTGCGCCTGCGCTGTTGTGCTTAGCGGGGAGCGCTCTAGTGGAAAGTTGTGTACGCACTGACTACGCAGAACTATGTACACAACACAAAGCCTTCGGTAGTAGCAAGCGAGCAGTTGTACAGTAGACCCTCACTTAACTGAATGACAAGGGACAGAAAGACAGCAAGTTTTTTTAAATATACGACTGCTGTGTGCATTTTTTTCTCTCGTTATGGGCACCAACGAATGAGGGTGCTCTATTTTCATGACCTTCTGGTACCCAGTCTCGTTATATGATGTATTAAGACGTGCGTATGCTGCCTTTCCTTCGTAGAATACTCTTCAATTGACAAATGTGACCTTGATTATCGGAGTGGGACGAAGTCTCAAACTAAGTTTTCTTTCTTCTTTAGTATTGATTTGTATTGCTGTTTTGCACAGGATCGTTTTATCGGGCCTGGAGAGAAGGGATGGCTTAAACTGCGGCGTATTTTTAATTGTCGTAGGTCGCAGGCTGTAGAAAGTTTAGTAAAACAATGAAGCATCGACTTCTATCAATTAGCGATATTGTATAACTTCACTGTAACCTAATGTCTTGTATGTAATAGTCAAGCACCGTTAGTCGTAATGGTTAAGTCAATTAACGGTATATTGATAATTTTTACTTGTGGACCGTCTGACAGCAACTGAATAAAACACAATTTTAGTGCCATACGCGTTTCGCCTTTATTTTCTGCAAGGCATCATCAGTGGCAGATTGCGTGGATAATTTCTTACATATTACGCTCCTGTTGCATTTTTGGTGTTGTTCTTCTTCTTATGAATGCCAATTTGCGGTTTTTCCCCCACATTCCACAGCACTATGAACTGAACGCTTGTTTCAATGCAATGTTTTGGTTTTCATTCGTAGTTAACGTGTACACGGGAATGTCGTGTATGTAAATCGGTACTTCCATTCTTTTGCAACTGATCAATTACATGTACCGAAGTGATGTTCATCAATGAAACAGGGGAAGCAATAATGCTGACCGCATCTTGTGCATGTTATAAGCGCCACCTTTTAGCAGTGACGTAGTCTTTTTAATATCTCCATAGAAAAACAAACTTAACTGACATTCTGAAAACAACGTCTTTCATCGCACAGTCTAGCAACGAACCATGCGTAACGCAGCATGTCGCTGAATACGTACGAGGGTAGCTGATGGTATATAATGCTATGTAATTTAATGCAGGCTTCTCGGGAAGTGGTTCCTTCTTCTTTCTCGATGAGGTAAGTGCAGTTTTTACATTTTTATTAGATTTTTTACCTGGCAATAAAATATACATCGTAGGGTTGGACTAGTGGCGTACATTTGGGGGGGGGGGGGGGGGGGGGAATTACTTTGATACTGCAAGTTGGCAATCCGCCTTCATTTGGGAATAGTTCGTCGTATATTTGTGGATTCGTTTGCCCTTTCCACGAGTCAATCAACGGAAGACATTTATTCTCTTGCACGTAGGGCTTCATCACATCAGTTAAATAGTTTTTGTGCAAGTCTGTTGTCAGTTTACTGGATTCTTGAAGAAGTGATGATAACACTTGTATATTTTGCTGCATACGCATCTACTAACCCTAGGTCTAAAAGAGCCAGTACTCTACTGTAGGAGAATGTAAACACGTGGCAATAGTTTTTCTGAAAGACTCATAGCATATTGTGCTATATAGGAGTGTGTTACTTAGTTCATATACTTACGTTTTGTGCACACTACTTTTGCCCCTTGGTGTTCTAGGGTTCGGTCATACGTCGATTGAACTGGCAGCCTGGAAAGAGAAGATACAAATGTAAACCTACATTACTGCCCATTAAAATTGCTACACCAAGAAGAAATGCAGATGATAAACTGTTATTCATTGGACAAATATATTATACTAGAACTGACATGTGATTACACTTTCACGCAATTTGGGTGCATAGATCCTGAGAAATCAGTACCCAGAACAACCACCTCTGGCCGTAATAAAGGCCTTGATACGCCTGGGCATTGAGTCAAACAGAGCTTGGATGGCGTGTACAGGTACAGCTGCCCATGCAGCTTCAACACGATACCACAGTTCATCAAGAGTAGTGACTGGCGTATTGTGTCGAGCCAGTTGCTCGGCCACCATTGACCAGACGTTTTCAGTTGGTGAGAGATCTGGAGAATGTGCTGGCCAGGACAGCAGTCGAACATTTTCTGTATCCAGAAAGGCCCGTACAGGACCTGCTACATGCGGTCGTGCATTATCCTGCTGAAATGTAGGGTTTCGCAGGAATCGAATGAATGGTAGAGCCACGGGTCGTAACACATCTGAAACGTAACGTCCACTGTTCAAAGTGCCGTCAATGCGAACAAGAGGTGACCGTGACGTGTAACCAATGGCATCCCATACCATCACGCCGGGTAATACGCCAGTATGGCATGACGAATACACGCTTTCAATGTGCGTTCACCGCGTTGTCGCCAAACACGGATGCAACCATCATGATGCTGTAAACAGAACCTGGATTCATTCGAAAAAATGATGTTTTGCCATTCGTGCACCCAGGTTCGTCGTTGAGTACACCATCGCAGGCGCTCCTGTCTGTGATGCAGCGTCAAGGGTAACTGCAGCCACGGTCTCCGAGCTGATAGTCCGTGCTGCTGCAAACGTCCTCGAACTGTTCGTGCAGATGGTTGTTGTCTTGCAAGCTTGTTGTCTGTTGACTCAGGGATCGAGACGTAGCTGCACGATCCGTTACAGCCATGCGGTTTTAGATGCCTGTCATCTGGATTGCTAGTGATACGAGGCCGTTGGGATCCAGCACCGCGTTCCGTATTACCCTCCTGAATCCACCGATTCCTTTTTCTGCTAACATTCATTGCATCTCAACCAACGAGAGCAGCAATGACGCGATACGATAAACCGCAATCGCGATAGGCTACAATCCGACCTTTATCAAAGTCGGAAACGTGGTAGTACGCATTTCTTCTCGTTACACGGGGCATCACAACAACGTTTCACCAGGCAACGCCGGTCAACTGCTGTTTGTGTATGGGAAATCGGTTGGATACTTTCCTCATGTCAGCACGTTGCAGGTGTCGCCACCGGCGCCAACCTTGTGTGAATGCTCTGAAAAGCTATTCATTTGCATATCACAGCATCTTCTTCCTGTCGGTTAAATTTCGCGTCTGTAGCACGTCATCTCCGTGGTGTAGCAATTTTAATGGCCAGTAGTGTATTATACGTGGCAGTGAAAAGACTATGTCGATTGACGTAGACAAATAAGACGTCTGGCTTACCTGTCTGGTCGGTGTTGATAGCAAAATGCTTGTCGTAGTTGGGGACAAGAGCTCGAGTCTGGCAACGATAATTCTCTGGCACAGCAAGGGTATCCTCAATAGTAGCAGTCTCCCTTTCTCTGTCGAATTTTATGCGTTTGTTTAAACCCCTTGACGCACGTTGCAAGTGTGGTAACTGTCTCGCAGCTGCAAGAGCGCGTTGTTGCAAATTTCTAGTAGTGTCTTGCTGGTTATAGCTTCGTGCCTCTACGACTCGATCATACGTCTAGGAATCAATTGTGTGATATTTGTCGTTCCGCGTTCCACCCTGTGTAATATGCTCTTCCCAAATTTTCAAATCCCGCACTGGTCCAAGCGAGATACACCTTTTGTTTGTAGACTCTTCAACCCCCACATTGGTTGTGTTTTTGCAAGATTAGCGGCCATTAATTTGTAATCCAGTGGGACGGATTCTGGATCTTCTTTCACTTTTTTGGCATCGGATTCATAGTCATCAGGTGACGAAATTCCATAATTCACGTCTGCATATTCATATTCTTCGGCCACGTCGTCGTTCCGAATCAACTCCTCGTCGCACACAAACGTATATGCGGATAAAATTTCTAATATTTTCTGGTGTATTTTATTTGCCATTTGAATGTGTCCTTCGGTTATTACCGTGCAACTTCCGATGTGATCAGATCATCTTCGGTCAAATGTTGTAAACATAAATCCAGCGAAGTCTTCAATTGTCGCTTTGACGCATCGTTGTGGAAGGCATGTTACGAATTTCACTTTTGTCCGACATTTTCGACCTTTCCACAGTATTTTCCTCCAGTATTCTCACGGTACAATTGTTTTGTCTGCAATGATTGCTACATTTCCCAGAATATTCGCACACTTTAAATAGTGCTGAATGGGACTGAAAATTTATTACACTATATCTCAATCTGTACATAATGATAGAGCAGAAATACCTCTGGAGTTAGCTTTCAGATGCGCAGAACTGATTTTGTGTTGTCAACAGACATTGCCAGCGTGGTCACGTGTCCTCCATATGGCGCAGTTTTGTCCATAACAAGTCCCGTAAATTTTCAATGTCATTATATCGTTATTACAACAGATTCCCTTCGTAGGTGCTGTGGATTTGATACAGGCGCTGCATAGACACTGTAACAATCTGTATTTGACACTTGGAATATACTGTGGTTGTAGTTTTCAAGAGCAAACTGAAGGGGCATCACATAATGACACCATCACGTCAGGGTATATTCTTACTATTCGTTATAACACGTCAGTTTTCTTAACCTAGTACTGCAAGATAAAAGTGAGGTTGTGAGTCACCATCTTCGAGACAAAAAGTCAGAGCGTACTATCGGACTGGGGAACTAACAACGCCAAAGTTTTTTAAGAGCCAAAGCAAACGCCATAACATATGTTTTTGATCAATTTTGGTTGGTAATGTGCTGAGAAGCGAAACAACATTTCAAACGATTGACATTTACTTGCTAGCGAAAATATAAACATACAGAAAATGTAGATGTACAGCCTGTTTTGCCTATCCATTATGTTTTTTTCTGACATAACTAAGAGCGTCCAGGAAAACAGTTCAAGTTACACCAATACCCAAAAAGGGAAAGTAGCAGTAATCCGCTGAATTACAGGCCCATATCAGTAACGTCGATTTATTGACATATAGTCAGCACGGATTCAGAAAATATCGTTCTTGTGAAACACACCTAGCTCTTTATACTCATGAGGAATGAGTGCTATCGACAGGGGATGTCAAATTGATTCCATATTTTTAGATTTACCGAAGGCTTTCGACACCGTTCCTCACAAGCGCCATCTAATCAAACTGCATGCCTATGGAATATCACCTCAGTTGAGACTGGATTCGTGATTTCCTGTGAGAAAGGTCACAGTTCGTAGTAGTAGAAGGAAAATCATCGAGTAAAACAGAAGTAATATCTGGCGTTCCCCAAGGTAGTGTTACCGGCACCCTAGTGTTCCTGATCTATATTAACGACATAGAAGACAATTTGAGTAACCGTCTTAGATTGTTTGCAAATGATGCTGCCATTTACCGTCTTGGAAAGTCATCAGATAACCAAAACGAAATGCAAAATTATTTAGATAAGATATCTATATGGTGCGAAAAGTGGCAATTGACTCTGAATAAAGAAAAGCGTGAAGTTATTCACATGAGTACTAAAAGAAATCCGCAAAAATTTCGATTACGCGATATATCACACAAATCTTAAGGCTGAAAATTCAACTAAATACTTGAGGATTCCAATTACAAATAACCTAAATTGGAACGATCACATAGATAATGTTGTGGGTAGAGCAGACCAAAGACCGCTTCTCATTGGCAGAACACTTAAAAGGTGCAACAGGTCTATTAAAGAGACTGCTTACACCACGCTTGTCCGCCCTTTCCTGGAGTACTGTTGTGCGGTGTGGGATCTGCATCAGGTGAGACTGACGGATAACATCGAAAAAGTTTAAAGAAGGGCGGCTCGTTTTGTACTATCACGAAATAGGGGAGATAGTGCCACAGACATGTTACGTGAACTAGAGTGGCAATCACTAAAACGAAGGCGTTTTTCGTTGAGACGGGATCTTCTCATGATATTTCAATCACCAGTTTTCTCCTTCGACTGCGAAAACATTCTGTTGGCACCCACCTACATAGAGAGAAATGATCACGGTAAAATAAGAGAAATCAGTGCCCGCACAGAAAAATTTAAGTGCTCGTTTTTCCCGCGTGCCTTTCGAGAGTGGAACGGTACAGAGACAGCTTGAGTGTGGTTAATTGAACCCTCTGCCAGGCACTTTACTTTGAATAGCAGAGTAATCACGTAGATGTAGATACGTCATATATAACTGAATATTTCTCCTTCATTAAAGCTGATCTTGTCACTTAAAATGTTACGTAATGGAAACTGCTTGGTTATCTTATATTCTTATTTATATACAGGGTGTTTCACAACTCATGTTACTCACTCTACAGGTTGTAGAGTGAACTTAGTAGATCAAGTTTTACACAGGAACCCGTGTCCGGAAACGTCATCCAACAACGCTACAGAATGTCGAAGTTACCGGCGCCGGCGCCTGTAAATATATGTATATGCAGGGTGATTCTGTGGTGATATTACAGAGTTTCTAGGATGATGGGGATGGATAAATACATATATCATATTGGGGTAAGGGTCCCTGGTCCGGAAACGAACGAGTCGAAAGTTACATGTTAAAATCATCCTGATACCCCCAGCAATGCATACGTGTACCGATACTGTTGTTGCTAAGATCTTACGGTATGCGACTTTCGGCGGTAGTAGTATGGACCAAAACAAGGAAAAAATGTGTAGTAAACACGGGATCTAAAATGTTACCTGAGGAACTATGAGCATTTTTCATCTTCGCAAGTGTGAAACACAGCTCTTATAATGAACAAGTGGTCATAGCTCCTCAGGTATGCAGTCCACGTTTACACTACCTTTTTTCTCGTCTTGGTCCATACTACCAGCTCTGAAAGTTGCATACCCTACATTCTTAGCAACAACAGTACTGATACGTGTTTCGCTTGTATCTATCGACTCGTTCGTTTCCAAACCGGGGACTCGTACCTCAAATTGATACTTATCGGTCTCCATCATTCTAGAAAGTTTGTAACATCGTCCCGAAGTCAGCCTGTATACACATACATTTACAGGCTTTGGCGCCTGTAGCTTCGAAGCTCTGTAGCGTCGTTGAATGAGGTTTCCGGACATGGGTTCCTATTCAAAATATCATGTACTCACTCCCTCTACAACTTCTATAAATGTATAACGTGAATTGCGAAACATCCTGTACATTGTAGGCGTCAGCTCTGTTGTCTTATTGTAGAACACTAATAATTTTTCGCTTTGAGATATCCGATATCACTTTTGTAAGAACACTCCATGGAAAAAAAATCCAAGTCGTCATGGAAAACTTGCAATTTGCCACGAAAACAAAGCATAACATTAAAATATAGATTACGGAGAAACAAAAGCACAAAATCCATTAGTACAAATACGAGCAAACGCGGCGGAAATATGTTAACTTAGGATATTGTCAAAACATTCTTCCCGAGAAACTTCCAGTGCCATGCCGTGCCGTGAAGTGACAGGACCGTCTGCTGACGGCCTGTGTGGATGCTACCTGTCGAAATTCATTGTGAAATGTTTTGTCGCGATATGACGGTCAGTATGAATTGGCCTTAAACAGCGTCGCCCCGTGATCACGCGACTATTCCGCCTTCAGTGTTGCTAATATTCGCAGAACACAATGCTCACTCCAGAGATATTTCTACTCTATCAAGGTAATGAGTGATATTTATACAATCTCAACATAAACTGAATGTATCAGAAATAAGACCTTACGATAAGGTCTTTACATCAACATCTGTCAAAATTAATGATAAACCCACAACACACACAGTGTAATCTAGTAAGAACAAATTCTTCATTGTGTATCCAATATTACAGCCATGCGGATCACACCATGCTGGATAAAGAAAGTACAAGAATCATGAAAAATATATATAATCTACATACATTAATAAAATACTGTATGGTGTAACTACGCAGATATGAGATACATTTGAGTGTGCTGACATAAACAGAACTGTCTTAGCATACTGTAAATACAAATACATACCTACTACTATATAAACTATTCTTGTCATAGATACCTTTATTATCCACACTGTACACATCCACTCATAACAAATTTTATTCTATGTAATAGGTGGCTTGCGAAAATGGGCAAAGGCCGAAATTAGCAAGCCAGTAAAGAAATAGCATCTTTGATGCTGAAATGTTCTTTCTTAAACATCAGTTTCTGCAATTCACGTTACAGCAACCAACTCGGTCGAGCCAAGCAACAATCACGACTTAATCAGTTATCATTGTCAATATAGTTTGTAGCATTTCAGGAAACTCGCACTATTTGAATCAATCTGATATGTCCTGTTTATATGGAAATATGAAATTTGTACAGTATTTGGAATGTAAGTGTGCAGGAGAACTTGATGTACATTGGTAGGGATATCTGTAGCAACACGCATCATTGGCCAAAGAGCGGAGGAATATCTATGGGAGAGTCAAATGCAGCAGTGCGTTCTGAGTCATGATACTCTGTAGGCATGTTGATGTATCTTGCTTTGTGAATAAAGCATATTCGCAGTCATTCTTTTCGATTACATTATTGAGATGTTCTCTGTCACCCAGCAGGCAAATACGTCGATACATTTTATTTCGACGTGAAACCGACCCTCTCTTGCTTACTCGTGAACTCTCTTACATGCACATTCAGTGTTTGACAGTCGGAGTGTCGATGTATCTTCACTCTACATTTTAATCGTTACGTTTAATAAAGCTATTACCAGAAATATTACGTGGAACCGAAATATTGATATGCCCAGTATTAAACATGTTTATAATAAATATGTACCATAAAGTAATAGAAGTGATGCAGAGTTGTATTTCATACTGTAGAATAAAACACACGATCGAACAAAGGTATGTGCAATGATTCTATATTGTAGTGACATAAAAAGTCAAAAGACAAGAAAAAGAAAAAAAATATCACTCCCAATTGATAATGTCTTCACAACTGCATGAAATTAGTTCTTTCTAAATTATTAAAAAGAAATTTAAATAAATGTATCGCTAGTAAACACGATTTACTCGAAAATCTAACACTAAATTCCATTTTTATCAAAATTTTTATGCAGTGCGATAAACACGGTTACGCTATTTAAAGGCACAGAAAATTTAGATAAGGGGCTTGAGGCGGTAATTTGAACCGTCGTCCTCCCAAATGCAAAGCAGTGTAGTAACCATTGTGGTACCTCGTATTTTTTCTCCCTTTCTTTTTTAATTTTAGCTCTCCATCTTCCCATTCTAGTTCACCTTATTTTCTCACCAACTGTCTGTTCAAGAACATTCACTAAAATCTTCTTGAAACTAAAGTTATCTAGAAAGCAAAAATCATCTTAAGATCGAAATACCACCTGAAACAAAATCTCTTTTATAAAATAAAATGCTTCTTCAAATATTAACTGTTTTCAGAAACAAAATGGTTTGACTAACCAGGCTGCTTTGGAAACTAAAATCTTCTTTTAAACTGAACGTCATTTCGGAAACAAAAGTATTATTATATTTTAAAGTCTTTTTATGATACAAAGTCATCTTTAAAAAATGCGTCTTACAGCGGAAGAAAATGTTCTTGCATAACTGAAATAATTGCGTAAGAAAGGATGACTTTCTGTTTCGAACAGGCACATGCTTCAAGGGCAACGATAGGCAATAACTCAGACTCATAACATTGCAAACAAGTATGCAACATTGCTGTGTATAGTTCGTTGTACTTTGCTCAAGTTCACAGCGCTGAGAGAACGGTCTAAATAAACATGTGAAAAAGAAAATGGAGTAATAAATTTGTTTTATTAATTGTGAAGATGCTGCATTCGAGAGGCTCTACCGTAATGAAGGCTTTTACATGTGATTTAACATAACACAAAATTTGAAGGGAGAACTTGAGGTTTCACCCCTCTACTTAGAACTTTTACTTGCTTTTGAGAACAGTGCTGACTGATATCCAACGAGTTGTCCAGGCTATTGTGGCTGATCGGGGGTAATACCGTTAGTTGGCACAATGTTCACTCCGACGAGAGGGCTGTTAGTTACCAAGAAGACCGCTATGACCCCCGCCTTGCTCTCCAAGTACGAGTTTCGTGTTCTTATGATCATTCTGTTATGACATGCACTCAAATTTGGTAATAAATTAACCTACTATTGTAACTAATTCTGCTCCTTATTTGGTGCTACAGCCCTTGATCGGCTTCGGCCTCCTATACAATCTGTCTCCATACATCTTCATTCTCTCCTTATCCCCTCCATCGTCTGATTTTGGGAAAATAATCCACTTCATTGTCAAACCCATTCTAGTGGTGGAAAACAGCCTTCCATTCATTTTTCTTTTGGGAATTCTGTCGTCTGTCTTCTTTTACACATGTCATATCCAGCATATTCTCTGAGATTTGATAAATATGAGTGTATGTCTTGTATAAGCCGACGTAGTTTATGTTATATCTTATTCTCAAACCGTCTGTCTCGTCCTCCTCCATAATTCCTTTTCACGATTTTTCATTGTAATAATTTATGTTGGTAACATCCCCTCCTGTCATCACCCACATTTCTCACCCATATGTAATGACTGTTGCATAAGGGAACTATAGTTTTGTTATTCTTGGGATTAGAAAGTTGTTAAAAATCTCTAAGTGTGCAAAATATACTCATTTCCTAGGTTTAATCCTTTCCCTAATACATTGGCATATATATTGTCGCTAGCTAAAAGGACACCATGGACTGCTAGATACTTGAAGCAGCTGACATCTTTATTATAGTCTCTTTATTATAGTCCTTCGGGACATATGGTGTTCTTCTGGCATTGAAATTGGACATTATCATATATTTTGTCTTAAATTTTTATGGGTTTCATCTACAGACAGCACGTCTTTCACTATACACAGCGCCGCATAGCTCCGGTAATGAATACTCCTTTCACCGAGGAGGTAATTGATAAAATAATTGGCTTTTCTTTTGTTGTTGAATTCTTCAGTCCGTAAAATGGTTTTATGAACTATTTATGGCCTACTGGTTAACGTTTCTGGCTCCTAACGCTGTGGTACCGGGTTCGATTCCCAGTGGCCATATTTTTCGATGCTGGAACGTTATGAAGTGGGATCAGATTAGTGTGAGATCGGGAGTTTTACAAGGCTGGAAGTCACACAACAGTTATTTTACTATAAACGATAGAGAAAACAAGAGAATAAAAGCTTTTGGAAGGTGATGGTGCGCGAGAACGTTAAAATTAGGCGAGTGGACTGGAAACTAATGGAGAGATGCTCAGTGCAACAGGGAAGCAAAGAGCTCTACCACACAACTAAAGGGAGGGGTAGGTTGGTAGAACACAGTGTGAAATATCAAGGAATGTACGTAGTTTAACTGACAGGTCACGAACTTGTGGAAGGTAAAACTGTTGTGGGTGACATCTGTAATGAATACAGTAAATTATATCAAAAAGATGTAGGCTATAGTACTGATACCTTTTGATGATGTAAAAAGCTAACAATGCTTCCAAAACATTACAGCATGTGTGACATTTACAGTGGTTTCATCGAGTACTCCGCAATGGTAAGAAACATTCTAGTTAGACTTTTCTACCAAGTATTTGAATCACATTTGTGTGCATTGATTTACAGGCAAAGTCAAACAATATACAGGACTTAAGACAAATATTTCGAAACAAATTTTCAAGGTGAAAAGTCGATATTAGTAAAGAGGACTCTGTACTACAACTGGCCACCTGGTAACGGATCCTCATGCATGAGCGGGGTGGACTTGTATTTTCACATGCGACCCAATATTTTTATTGCGTATTCAGGTCCTACGCCAAAAAATACGTATGGTTTTCTCAAATCATTGTTTCCCATTTGTGGTATATGGCGCTGTAATCGACAAATATTGAGTGTGTCTGTTATTGCAGTTAAGAATCGACGAATCTGATTGTACGCTACTGGTAATTAAAATTGCTACACCAATAAGAAATGCAGGTGATAAACGGGTATTCATTGGACAAATATACAGGGTGATTCAAAAAGAATACCACAACTTTAGGAATTTAAAACTCTGCAACGGCAAAAGGCAGAGCTAAGCACTATCTGTCGGCGAATTAAGAGAGCTATAAAGTTTCATTTAGTTGTACATTTGTTCGCTTTTATCCTTGCTCAAATGGAAACAGATGAATCTTTCGTTTCAAAGATTGTGTTTAGTGATGAAGCATCTTTCCACACTAACGGGAAAGTCAACCGTCACAAAGTGTGTATATGGGACACTGAGAATCCGCGGGAAACAACTCAGTATGAACGTGACTCGCCTAAGGTGAACGTTTTCTGTGCCATTTCAGCCAATAAGGTTTTTGGTCCCTTTTTCTTCGAAGGTGCTACTGTAACTGGACTACAGTATCTGGAGATGTTAGAGAATTGGCTGTTCCCTCAGCTCGAACAAGAAGCACAACAATTCATATTTCAGCAGGATGGAGCGCCACCACATTGGCACTTATCTGTCCGTAACTACCTGAACGTCAACTACCCGAGGCGATGGATCGGCCGCCAGGCAGCCCGTGACAGAGCACTTCATCACTGGCCTCCAAGAAGCCCTGATCTTACACCCTGCGATTTTTTCTTATGGGGGTATGTTAAGGATATGGTGTTTCGGCCACCTCTCCCAGCCACCATTGATGATTTGAAACGAGAAATAACAGCAGCTATCCAAACTGTTACGCCTGATATGCTACAGAGAGTGTGGAACGAGTTGGAGTATCGGGTTGATATTGCTCGAGTGTCTGGAGGGGGCCATATTGAACATCTCTTAACTTGTTTTAGAGTGAAAAAAAAAACTTTTTTAAATACTCTTTGTAATGATGTATAACAGAAGGTTATATTATGTTTCTTTCATTAAATACACATTTTTAAAGTTGTGGTATTCTTTTTGAATCACCCTGTATTATACTAGAACTGATATGCGATTACATTTTCACAATTTTCACAATTTGGGTGCATAGATCCTGAGAAATCAGTACCCACAACAACCACCTCTGGCCGTAATAACGGCCTTGATACGCCTGGGCATTGAGTCAAACAGAGCTTGGATGGCGTGTACAGGTACAGCTGCCCATGCAGCTTCAACACGGTATCACAGTTCATCAAGAGATGTGACTGGCGTATTGTGACGAGCCAGCTCCTCGGCCACCGTTAACCAGACGTTTTCAATTGGTGCGAGATCTGGAGAATGTGCTGGCCAGTGCAGCAGTCGAACATTTTCTGTATCCAGAAAGGCCCGTACAGGACCTGTAACAGGCTGTCGTGCATTATCCTGCTGAAATGTAGCGTTTCGCAGGGATCGCATGAAGGGTAGAGCCACGGGTCGTAACACATCTGAAACGTAACGTCCACTGTTCGAAGTGCCGTCAATGCGAACAAGAGGTGACCGAGACGTGTAACCAATGGCACCCATACCATCACGCCTCGGGATACGCCAGTATGGCGATGACGAATACACGCTTCCAATGTGCGTTCACCGCGATGTCGCCAAACACGGATGTGACCATCATGATGCTGTATACAGAACCTGGATTCATCCGAAAAAGTGACGTTTTCCCATTCGTGCACCCAGGTTCGTCGTTGAGTACACCATCACAGGCGCTCCTGTCTGTGAAGCAGCGTCAAGGGGAACCGCAGCGATGGTCTCCGAGCTGATAGTCCATGCTGCTGCAAACGTCGTCGAACTGTTCGTGCAGATAGTTGTTGTCTTGCAAACGTCCCCATCTGTTGACTCAGGGATCGAGACGTAGCTGCACGATCCGTTACAGCCATGCGGATAAGATTCCTGTCATCTTGACTGCTAGTGACACAAGGCCGTTGAGATCCAGAACGGCGCTTCGTATTACCCTCGTGAACCCACCGATTCCATATTCTGCTGACAGTCATTGGATCTAGACCAACGCGAGCAACAATGTCGCGATACGATAAACCGCAATCGCGATAGGCTACAATCCTACCATCATCAAAGTCGGAAACGTGATGATACGCATTTCTCCTCCTTACACGAGGCATCACATCAACGTTTCACCAGGCAACGCCGGTCAACTGCTGTTTCTGTATGAGAAATCGGTTGGAAACTTTCCTCATGTCAGCACGTTGTAGGTATCACCACCGGCGCCAACCTTGTGTGAATGCTCTGAAAAGCTAATCATTTGCATATCACAGCATCTTCTTCCCGTCGGCTAAATTTCTCGTCTGTAGCACGCAATCTTCATGGTGCAGCGATTTTAAAGGCCTGTAGCGTACATTTTATTTACGATGTCCATGTAAACATTGTTTTCCATTTGTGGTATATGGCGGTGCAATCGACAAATATTGAGTGTGCCTGTTATTGCAGTTAAGAATCGACGAATCTGATTATACATTACTTTACGATGTACATGTAAACAGTTTTGTCCTATCGGTTGATACTGATGTTGAAACATTATTTGAATGTTGTAAATACAACAGTACAGTACAAATAATATGACTAGACATTAACATTTTTGCCAAATGAGCTGCTTGTATAGTACCGTAGTTTTCTGTTGCCTACGGGTTTGATTGTGATGAATCGCCAGACTGTCGGAATTCTTGATCTCGGTGGCCGCCCTCGAAACCCGTTACCAGGGTGACTGATTTCGATCTGTGTTTCCGTCCAGCTGTCGTAACTCTCGTACTGACTGCCACGCTGCTACGGCCGGAATACAAACCACAACTTCTTTAATGAGTAAAATGTCCGTGAAATGTTAGTGAGAGGCGCATCTGTCATAGATACTCACCGAAATCTAGGACCTCAATTGTTGTGGACTGGCAAGACAGCCAATCCACAGTGACGGGTAACCGAAAGGCACGCGCTTAAACTCACGCAGGCTGGCGTGAGGTCTGAAACAGGATACGTAATGAATGCTATAAAGAAAAGTACGTAGCAGCTGGAATACTTAACTTTAATCCACAATTGGTGAACATTGGCCTTGTTACTGTACATGCTTCATTAGATACATAGCAAAGGATAAATGGCGCCTTGCTAGGTCGTAGCAATTGACTTAGCTGAAGTCTATGCTAACTATCGTCTCGGCAAATGAGAGCGTAATTCTCAGTGAACCTTTCCTAGCAACGTCGGCTGTACAACTGGGGCGAGTGCTATTAAGTCTCTCTAGACCTGCCGTGTGGTGGCGCTCGATCTGCAATTACTGACAGTGGCGACACGCGGGTCCGTCGTATACTAGCGGACCGCGGCCGATTTAAAAGGCTACCACCTAGCAAGTGTGGTGTCTGGCGGTGACACCACATTAATCATGAGAGGCAAGGAGACTCATCGGTATCAAGCAGCACCCCAGTGGTATGGGACAACAAGATTCACCGATATCAAACATTGGAATGGGAATAGAAAACTATTACATCCACGTCGTTGTTTCTGGATCACGGTAAACGCAGTTCCTAACCAGACATTAAAATAGCTAAACGTACTGTACAGTACAGTCAAATTTGGAACGCTGAAGTAAATTTTGAACACAAATATCAACCGTTAGGGCACAAAGGTTTACATTTACATCGTAAATGAAATGTAGGATCAAATGCGTTGGTTTTTAATTCCAAAAACACGTTCACTTGACATTTGTCGATTACAGAGCCACCTACCACTAATGGAAAACAATGATTTGACAACACTGTTCGTTTTTATGGCTTGAAATCCAAATATGCAATATAAAAAGAGGGGGGGGGGGGGGAGAAACTACCATTTGAAAGTACAAAGTTCACCTCGTCCACACAGGAGGAGTGGTTAGGAGGTGGCCAGTTGTAGCCCCGATAGATATCCCCTTGACTAGTATTAACTTTTCACCTAGAATATTTTTTTCTTACGACGCGTCGTTTACGAGGTATTTAGTTGTCTCAAGTTAAAACAAACACCCTGTATATTATTTCATATTTAAGCAACGGCCCATTTGACAGTGTGACACCCAAATATTTGTCCACCGCAAATTCACACCTACGTACCGTTGCCGCTTAGCGGGAAGAGTCCCATATTTTACTTACTTCCTCTATACTTTCCTCATAACTCAGCTGAGACGTCGTATTAAATAATGTTCCATTAGCGCACGAGCAGAAACAAGCGGCGCCTAGCTCGGGGAGCAGCCGTGAGACGGGCCATTTATCTCTGCCCCCGACACCCCATTTCGCGAGCTCCGATGCACAACTTCGCAGGTACTTCATTATCCGAGATGTCTGCCTGTGGTCGACGCGCGAAATGAAACCTGAACTACATTCGCACGCAGTCAGGACGCAAGAAGCGAGAATAGTACAGAACACTTCAACAGAAACGGTACTGGCTTAGAAGCATGTAGCACATCACTTGGAGGACTTACGGAGTAGGAAGACCTGTTATTCTACAGCAAAATAATTATGGGATATTATGTGGGAGGCGTTACCGCAGATGGTTAAGCAAGAACGTCGATGTATTAGTTTCATGAGACATGTTATATAACTGTACAGCCGGTAAACCCCAGTGTATCATAAATGTGTCTTATCTGCTGAGGAATCCCAAGTTACTCATTATCAAGACTGAGACGGCATCTATGTATAATGTAATATACCAGCGACCAGTCGCTTATGAAATACTTGTTTATTTCCACGAATTGTCCAGCCTTTTCAGGCTCGTCTTCAGATGCAGTCTGCATAAGTTACGTCATATTTTGCGCCACGTGATGCTGGATGCTGATTCTGTGACAACAAGATAATAAATTAATGTATTACCTTTAGTGATTGTTATATACCAATCTCTGTCGAAGTACGAAATTTTTCTTACTAGGCAATGTGGGCGATAATGCAGTTAATATCTACCTGGCATCTTCCACTTACATTGCCTATTTGCAACAGAGTTAATCACTATTCACTACAGACAGTCACCATAAATCCTCCAGAACCCAGTACTTGCTGTACAACTGATGAATACCACAAAGATTTTCGCTCGAAGATCTAACAATTTTACTTGTAAACAGTGGGCTGTCTGTTGTGCACATAATAAAATCATTGTATGGGCAAATATACAGATCGAAACTGGTGCTATGAAGGTTGGAAAAGAAGGCCTACACTAAAAACAGGTTCAGAAAAATGCAACGATTTATTTCGAATTACTTGCGCATTGTAAACACAGATTCGGTTCTGTTTTTTTTTTTTTTACTTTTTTTTATTGACTCATTGGTCTCCTGACAGCTTTGATGCAGCCAACCACGAACTTCTCTCCTGTGACAACCTCTTCATCTCAGAGTAGCACTTGCAACCTACGTCCTCATTTATCTACTGGCTGTATTCCAATATCTTCGTCTACAGTTTTTGCCCTCTGGAACTCCCTCTGGTACCATGGAAATCGGTCCCTGACGTCTTAACAGATGACCTGTCATCCTGTCCCTTCTCCTTGTCAGTGTTTTCCACATATTCCTTTCCGATTCTGCGCAGAACTTCCAGATTGCTTACCTTATCAGTCCACCTAATTTTTAACATTCGTCTGTAGCACCATCTCAAACGCTTCGGTTCTCTTCTGTTCCGGTTTTCCCACTGTCAATGTTTTACTACCATAAAATGCTGTGCTCCAAACGTATATTCTCAGAAATTCCTTCCTCAAATTAAGGCTTATGTTTGTTGCTAGAAGACTTCTCTTGGCCAGGAATGCCGATTTTTGCCAGTGGTATACTGGTTTTGATGTCCTCCTTGCTCCGTCCGTCATTGGTTATTTTGCTGCCTACGTAGCACAATTCCTTAACTTCATCTGCTTCGTATCCATCAATCCTGATGTTAAGTTTCTCGCTGTTCTCATTTCTGCTACTTCTCATTACTTTCGTCTTTCTTCGATTTACTCTGAATCCGTTTTCTGTACTCAATAGACTGTCAATACCATTCAGCAGATCAAGTAATTCTTCACTTTCATTCAGGATAGCAATGTCATCAGCCAATCGCATCATTGATATACTTTCATCTTGAATTTTAATTCCACTCCTGAAGCTTTCTTTTATTTTCATCATTGGTTCTTCGATGTACAGATTGAACAGTAGGGGCGGAAGACTACATCCCTCTCTTATACCCTTTCTAATGCGATCATTTCTTTCTTGGTCGTCCACTCTTATTACAAGTATACCCTATTGGTTATTGTACATATTGTATTACTACCCGTCTCTCCCTATAGCTTACCCCTATTTTTGTCAGGATTTCAAACATCTTGCGCCAATTTACATTGCTGAACGCTTTTTCCAGGTCGTGTCTATGTACGTGTCTTGCTTTTTTAGTCTCGCTTCAATTAATTATCAATCGCAATCTCTGGTGCCATTACCTTTCCGAGAGCCAAACTGATTGTGATCCAACACATCAGTTTCCTTTCCCATTCTTCTGTATTTTATTCTTGTTAGCAACTTGGATGAATGAGACGGAAAAGACTCAACAACTAATATTCAGAAAAAAAACACATTTAATAAGTGACTTTGCTAAACCCCACATGTGCCTTAAATGGGTACCCCGACCCAGAAAATTAATTAAGAGCCAGACACACCTTTAGAACCCAAGCTGAATTACTGGGTACAGCCAGAATGACTAATACGAAGAATTATGGTCCTAGCTATTAATACTAAGTAGAGACATGCATAACATTAAAAATGAGATTAACTGAAGGCTTATGAAGTCCCAGGGACTCACATGCATTGAGAATAGAAAATAGTGCATTGAGAATGACTAGCCACTAGCCGAAATCTGGATTTGGGTAGTACAATCTAAAAAAGGACGACTGATTGCTGCACTCTATAATTTATAAGCCACATAACAGTCGCTGAGTGCACCCACTTTTCGACTGGAAGGTAACCTGATTAAATGAAGGGATTAACAGACACAAGTTTTAAATGATGACATTAATTTACTCAATTAAAAGGCACAAAGCTTAGACGCAACTGACCTTTTAAATATTACCCGCGAATTTCTAACTAAACGAACACAGTGACTGTTCGCCTGATCATTAGCCTGAGATGCATGCATCTACCAGAGCACTGCTTGAGACACGGATAACTGCAATGATCTGTCTAAATCCTGATCAATGACTGTCCTAAGGTGCCAGTGCTGCTAATAAAGCTCAACGTAAATTATTAGCATGAGGCGTGGGAAGCGTTTCTGTCACTACTGTCTCTGTGAAGTACAGGATAAGCGTCATGCTTTTGCTGATATGAAGTCTGAACCCCCTGGTTGGCTGCTCACAGAGATCCGTTCCACATCAAGATCCACGTCGAGCTCCCAGACGCACACTCTTATCTGCCCCCATGAGAACTCACAGTTTTTATTGCTGAATCGAACAGTCTGCTCTTTCTTTCCCATAAAAAAGGACATGTCAACCAATCACTGTGTAGGAATACTCAGCCTGCCAATGCCATGATTGCTTCTTGTGCAAAAATCTTACCAAGAAACACGCATTGCTTTAAGTTCAAATGACTTTTTGATCCCTTCCTCTTTTCTAAAAAACTTCTTCCTATGATCTGTCTCCATGACGTCAAAAGCATTTTTTCCAATCGTAATTTTTCGTGTCCAGCAGGCAGCCTCATTTCAGAGTTCCTCAGAAAGTAAAAAATTCTGCTTGAGGAAAGGCTCTTATTCTGCAGCATGCTGTGTTTCTACAGGGAAGTGCTAGATTGTGATCTGCTGAAGGCCTTCTCCAGAACATGACAGAGCGCTGGTCTCCTGCTGATAAAAGTTCCTTCCCTCAGTCCTGCGCCGGCCGCGGTGGTCTCGCGGTTAAGGCGCTCAGTCCGGAACCGCGCGACTGCTACGGTCGCAGGTTCGAGTCCTGCCTCGGGCATGGATGTGTGTGATGTCCATAGGTTAGTTAGGTTTAAGTAGTTCTAAGTTCTAGGGGACTGATGACCACAGATGTTAAGTCCCATAGTGCTCAGAGCCATTTGAACCATTTGAACCAGTCCTGCTCGGCCGCTAGGTTAGAGACGAGTCATAAACGAACTATCAACTGGCCCCTCAGATCTCGCCTTGCGACGCAACTTTCACTGAATCAACATCTCACGGCAGCTGCTCTGTGCGAATGCCAGAATCCCTGCTGGCTACTCGGGCCCATTTCTTTGATACGTCAGACAGTGCTTTGTCTATTCAATGTACAGTGTGTGCCCCGTTCCCGCTCACTCTCAGAAAACAAAGAGAAGGAAAATCCTCACCAAGTTAAATGTAATTCAGATACGAACTTAGAGGTCAGTATGTACAGCCACTACAGTCCAGTTTGCTTTTCTAATCCATTATTGTAATATTTTGTCCTCTATTGGCCTCTTAGTAGAGTGTGATTCTCACGTCAGATGAAAAGAGACATGCCAAATGGCTTATTATCATCATTAAAACAAAGGTGGTTTTCGTTGCGGCGGAATCTTCTCACGAAATTCCAATCATCAACTTTCTCCTCCGAATGCGGAAATATTTTGTTGACACCGACCTACATAGGGAGAAACGATCACAATGGTAAAATAAGGGAAATCGGAGCTCGTATGGAAAAATATAGGGTTCGTTCTCTCCACACTCGCTATACGACATTGGAGTAATAGTGAAATGTGAATGCGGGTTCGATGAATCCTCTGCCAGGCACTTAAATGTGATTTGAAGAGTATCCATGTAGACGTAGATGTAGATGTAGAAAACGGTGCAGTTTCCCTTGCCACATACGAAAGTGCATGGATTTGCGGAAATATAGCATTTGGAATTGCCTGAAGAGAAATGAGTAGCTAGGACTCCAAAACCTTATTGTTACAGCGTCTGCCTTATTATAAAAAACCAGGTATCTTGTTACAACAAAAACACTGACAAAAAATAATGCCTGTCTATACTGTATCATACTTTCGTAGAACAACCATTCACAGAAATATTTTGTCAAGCAGTGGCTGCATTTAATAAGAAATGTGGGTATTAGCCAACGTTTAACTGCAAGGGGCAAAATACGCCAGACGACAACTAACTAATTTTTCTGCTGCTTCAAAATTACATCTAAAGCGTCACCATTGTCGAAGATGAGTAGGTCATGATGGGCTTGAATTTTGATCAGCAAGATCCCATGAATTCAATCCTCTGGATTTTTCTATCTGGTGTCATCTCAAAATTGAAGTGTGCAGCACTTCCTTTGGTATCATTGAGGAAATGGAGCGGTGTATTGTAGTATTGTACAGTGTTACCAAGATTTACAAGACGACATGGAGGTGTCTGAAACACTTGGTAACTCTTTGCAGAGACGAGTAGTCTTGCGTTGAAGTTCGAGAGCGACATGATGAATGCCGTCTTTTACAGGTACAATTGCACAGAAATTGTATCATGTATTGTGCTGAACTGGTGTAGGGTTTCTTGTTGAGGTAGGACTTGGGTGAGATTTGATCGGGAAGTTGAGGTTTCAAATAAATTTGACCTAACTATTACAATGTTTCACAATTATGTCAGTGGCAGCTCATAACCTTGAGAGAGGACAAGTTACCCTTTCACCTATTTTTCATAAAGATTTTATTACAATGCTACACAGCTTGAGTGAGACTCTAGCAGGTTAATGGCCTGAGCAGGCTTTGATGGAGCTTGGTAGGGCACTAAAAGCATGAGGTATTGTTATGGCTCTTAGTTCATAGAAATGGCATGTTGGAAGTTGAAAGCAAGTGGCGGCGAGCCCATCCCTCAGTAAATCTTGCCGGACAGGCCCACAATTGCACAGGGCAGACAGAGCACCCCCTAGTTGAGATGGGTCTCCAGTAGGACAATGCCGCTATACCTACATTGGCGCCAGCCGAAGGCTGGGCTGGGGCAACAGACTGAAGGGACGCATCAACACAGTGGGGTCGTAAACTGGGCATTGTGTGCAGTGCCATGCCTAATAAAAATTCTCAAGTTTTCGTGTTCGCCGACACTGCAAATAGGTCTGTGACCCATTTCCATTGGCCGCGTCAGTTGTATAAGAAATTCTGGCGCCTGAGAAAAGTTTAGAGATAGAATCTTTACGACACCTCATAGCTAGGCCTAACATGCTCCAAGGTACAGGCAGTTTAGATAAAGATCTTTAAGGTTGTATCTGTTCGCTTGTTGCTGTGGGAAGCGAACCGACTTCAGAGAAAAACTTCTTCTCTCACCGTGAAAACTTAATAAAGCCAGTAATTGGCTGTTTCTTTCTTTTCCCCCGAGATGCAGGTTTCTTAACTCTTGCATTGGTCTGACATGAGTTTGTGCTGTCGTGTAGGAGGGGAGATTTAGTGCCTCTAAATCCTTGTGATTGGCTCAAGATGGGGTAAAGGCAGTGTTGTTCATGCACTTTGAGGGAAAACAGAATTTTTTATCGGGAGAGGTGCGAGGCACTCGGACTCTGGGCTTTGGTCTGGAAGCATCTTCTAGTCGAAGCTCTAGAATGTGTGGTTGGTACTTCGGACCTGCGGAGCCTGAGGTGAAGTTCTTACTATACCGACTGTGTGACTTCAAACATCTCGGACTACACGTTTGACGAGGGAACACTTATTTGTTTCGTGTTTACCAGACTTGATGTTTGGTATCCTTGTGTGCACTGTCGTATAAGTGAGCCGAATTGGTCCTTGGTACAACCAGTGAACGGTTGTGCCACGCACTGAAATCTACCATGGTTTCAGGACTCTGGTAGAGAGTAAATTGCGATCCGTCTGCCTGATCGCTAGATTACGCCTCGCCTCCACCGTACACATCTTGCCAGCTGAAAGTTACATCGCTGTACGAAGCAAACAGAGTAACGTACTGCTGCTCTAGCCTTTGTCAGGGCATACAAATCCCAATAGCTACTTGGTCTCAGCTGCACCAATATAAACTTCTCTAGATTTGAATAGTCCAGCTCAGCGTCAGATTAATTCAGATTATATTAGCCACATCTTTAGGGCCAGAGTACCCGACTCACTTCTGCCACCCAGGATTCTTGTCCATTGTGGTCTTAAACCATCTGTTAGTTGTTTACTGTATTTTATCATGACGTGTTTAGCATGATCATGTTCGTCTTTACTTTTGGAAAATAAATGTTGTCAGAAAACATGATTTTGCATACATTCTCAATCATTTTTATATAGCCCCCAAACATATTAACTTTCACTGTGGCATCCCATGTCAGGATAACTGTTATTGTGGGGTCGCGTGTCAGGATAACTTTCAATCTCACTTTTGCAATGTTGTCGCAAAGGGCTCATTTGTGGAGTGATGTTTACGGGAATGTCCTTTCTTCTTTTATCGTATATTTTACCTGTCTCAGTTTTCGGCATTAATTATAATGCGATCAGTATGTCCGGGTTGTAACTTAGCAGTTTTAATTTTCTTAGGGTTTTCTAACGATGACTGTTTAAGACATTTGAAAGCCATGTATGGATGGTTCAATAAGTAAGCATTTTCGCAAAGATAACGGGATTTTTTAATATAGTCCCCTTTCAGGCACCAGCTCTTTTCCCAAAATTCCTACAGTTTTTTCTCCTTTCAATACGTGGCTTATCAAGCTGTCTGAAATACAATGACGAAAAAAAATTCCAACACTAAGAACGAGCAGTGGGACAGACACGAAAGTTGGTAGACGAGCCTCTACATCTGAAAGATAGTATCTTTTCAGATTGCATAACAGTGGCGCTACTAGCGCCCCTATGAGGATGAAAATCAGGTTTGCTTTAAATACACACTATAACGCTTGTGAGCATTAGTTACCTTTGAGATAGGACGTGCTGAGTCGATGTCAGTCAAGGAAGCCTTTAAGGCGACAAAGGCAAAGGTCCAGAGTTCGAGTCTCGGTCCGGCACACAGTTTTAACTCTGACAGGAAGTTTCATATCAGCGCACACTCTGCTGCAGAGTGAAAATATCGTTCTGGCAACATCCTCCAGGGTGTGGCAAAGCCACGTCTCCGCGATATCCTTTCTTTCAGGAGTGCTAGTTCTGCAAGGTTCGAAGGAGAGCTTCTGTACAGTTTGGAGGGTAGGAGACGAGATACGGGCAGAAGTAAAGCTGTGAGTACCGGGCGTGAGCCATGCTTCGGTAGCTCAGATGGTCAGTTCGGCGCTAGCGGCGCTAGCGGCCGTGCGAAGTGGAGGTCCGATACTTCCGCCTGTGCGGCGTGTGCGAGTGTTTGTTTACTTGTGGACTTCTTCTGCGCGCGGGCTAGTAACAACGATCATGGCGAACAAGTACAGGAAAACTACATTACGATTCAATTTCTGCAAAGACTACGAACGACCAAAGGCTTTAGCAGTGGAACGATTCATTCGAGAGGACGTCAAGATACCGCCAAACAATATTGTCGGAATTCACCTGTCCATCGTTAGTCCCACGGTGTATGTTAAGATGGTTAATGACTCGGCGTGTGAGAGAATTCTACAGGCGACAAAAACAGGTCTCCGATTTTGCCATAGTGACGGGAATGTCGGCACGGTAACCTTAGAACATGCTGGTCTGGGTGTACGGACAATACGTGTTTTTGAGCTGCCATTTGAGCTCCCGGCTGACGAAGTTATAGAGGCTTTTAAGCCATACGGCACGGTACATGGTCACACAGCAGAACGCTGGACACAATTCGCCACGTACCCCGTTCTGAACGGAGTGCGACAGATCACTATTGATCTTCAGAAGCATGTACCGTCCTATCTGACAATTGGTGGTTGTCGGGCGGTGGTGATTTACGATGGTCAACCACGTACATGTTCTGGCTGTGGCCAGGAGGGACACCTCAGGTCGAACTGTACGCAACTGCCTTCAGATGTGCAGCAGCCGTCGCCGGCGATGACAGTACTACCGATCACCTATGCCAAAGCCCTCACTGCGTCCGCTGATGACCGTAAGGACACAGGCCCGGTGGAAGATCAAGATGGCACTCTCCGAAACCTTGCAGCAGACGTCAGGATGACAGAGCATGCCGCTCCATAGAGCATACAATCTACGGTGACAACATCAGATGAGACCGTACTCCCACCAAGCAAACCGATAGTACACGAAGCAGTTCCAGCCACTACGGATGCTGTTCCGTCCGGAACGCACTCTGTGACGACAACATCAGTTTCGACCGAACTCCCGCCAAGTACAACAATGGGACTCGAAACACTTACAGTTCCTACGGATGCTTTTCTGTCGGGCAGCCGTGATTCCCTACAATCTGAGGACACGCAAGGAAGATCACGCAAACAACGTTCCCCGAAAAGGAGGAAACGGCGTCGTCGCACGACGTCTCCTAGGGATGCCTCCCCTTGCCCCGACGACGACGTGCCTGTGGACCAAGACGACACAACAGCCTCTACGAAACAGGATGAGGCAATGGAAACTGTTCGATCAGACCCGCAGCGGTCTGTCACATTGACGGTACCGGGACGTGGTGATGCTGAAGAGGAATCACAACCAGTTGGCTCTCCAGACGCAGATGCTGTGGCTATGGACACGAATGTATCACTGCCTGCAAAGATGTGGTATGAGGATATTGAGGAGGCGCCGGACGTCATACAGAGGCAGCCGGCACTCACGAAGACGGCCTAATAATTGCTGAAGGTGAAGGGAGAGGGGTGAGAGAACATCTTCTAACTCAGCCCCCAGCGCCGATGCTGGGAGATGTTGTTGCGCCTCGACAGAGTTGGATTCAACGCCATGCGAACCGTATTGCGACATTAAATATAAATGACGTGCGTTCACCGGCCAAAATACACCTACTGAAGGAAACGATTTGGGCATCTGATGTGGATATTGCTTTGCTGCAGGAAGTCCACATAGCTGCACTCCCATACATCGCAGGCTACCAATCCTATTCGTCACATGGAGATCACAATGGGAGTGGGGTGGCAGTTTACGTGCGAGATGGCTTCCCAGTGGAAAACGTGTGTTGTCTTCCGTCGGCCAGGGGAATGGCTTTCACGACGTTTGGGACACGCATCATCAATCTTTACGCACCGTCGGGAAACAACCGGCGGCGGGAAAGAGCGCGATTTTATGCAAAAGACATTACCCCACTATTCCATGGACGTTATGAATGTGTAATAATTGGTGGAGATTTCAACTGTGTTCTCAGCCAGAAAGACCAGTGGCCGCAAGCAAACATCAGCCAGGAGTTGCGAATCGTAGTCAACGACCTTGTACTTAGTGACACGTGGGAATTACGACATGGAGACGCACCGGGATACACCTATGTGACAAGTCATTCGGCGAGCAGGTTAGATCGCATTTATATCTCACGGGCTCATGCAAATGATGTCCAGGAAGCGGAACGCTGGCCATTGGCATTTTCCGATCACAGCGCTTACATCTGTACGGTGCTTCTTCCCGTAGAGAGGTGTGGAACAGTAAGGCCCCGTGAAAATTAAACATTCAGTATCTACATGATCCTGAATGCCGGCAACGGATCCTTGAGACATGGACGATGTGCGAGCGAAGGGTTGGAAGGTATGCGACGAAGCTTGATTGGTGGCTGACTTATGCTAAACCGGCGCTTCGCCGTACGTTCATCTCATATAGCAGGGAGATGGCAGAATGGCGCCGCCGTACGACCGACTTTTATTTTGCAGCGCTGCGCGACCTGGATGATGGTCCGCCGGGACAGGACATCTGGATCGAACGCAAAAGGATAAAAGCTAAACTAGTGGCTTTAGCTCGGAAACATCTTCAGGGAACCATGGTGCGCGCCAGATGTCACGATACGATAATGCACGAGATTCCTTCCATGCACCACGTCGTGAATGAACGAAAGCACCGACGTCGCGTTTTGGTGCGGGAATTAATTACCCGCGAAGACCGAAGAGTGACGCGTCAAGCGGACATTGTCTCTGCAATCGTCGACCATTACCAACACATCTATCGGGAAGAAGCAGCCCCTGTCGATGACCTCGAACGTATAGCCACGTACGTCTCCCGTACACTGACGGTGGAAGCCGCAGGAACCTTACTGGAAGCCATTAGCTGTGAGGAAGTACATGATGCGATCGCAAAGGGTGAGTTGAATCGGTCCCCAGGCATTTATGGACTTCCTGCTGAATTTTATCGAGAATTTCGCAACGAAATGGCACCGCGATGGACGGAAATGTACAACGAGATGTTAAATTCCGATGCACCTATTCCACCGGCTTTTATGGAAGGCCTCTTGGTGCCAGTATATAAATCGAAGCCAGGAATTACGGTCACACATTATCGCCCCATCACCCTGCTTAATGCCGACTATAAGATCCTTGCACGGTTGCTAGCGTCCCGATGTCGTATGTTAATTCGTAGCGTTCTCTCTCCCGAACAGACGACACCGGGTGGATCGGTGAATGTGCAAACAGCTACTGGCGAATGCCATGATGTGATAGCGCTGGCGGAGGAGTGCCGGCTTAAAGCGGCGGTGGTGGCGGTCGATTTTGACAGTGCTTTTGATAAGGTGCGCCACAACTATCTGTACGCTGTACTGGAACAAATGGGATTTCCAGACCGTTTTACTGGTGTCATTAGAAGGATTTATGGGGGCGCACAATTCTTGGTACAGGTTAATGGGCGTTTAGCAGGGCCCATTCAAATTCGACGATCCATTCGCCAGGGCTGCCCTCTTTCGATGCTGCTGCTCGCGATAGCGTTGGAACAATTAATTGGGAGGCTAACAAATTCTCTTTCTGGGATGGAACTCCGGGGATACACCTTCAAATGTCGTGCCTATGCGGACGACCTCCTGCTGCTCGTTCGTTCTGAGGAAGAGGTGAAGACGGTCCTTGAACTGTTGTTGGACCACAGTGTGACGGCGGGTAGTGCAGTGAACATGAACAAATCGGCAGCAATGCCGGTTGGAAGGGGCCTTACGCCGGAAGAAATCAGCCCGTTTCCTTATGTGCAACGATTCCGCTATTTCGGCATAGACTTTACCTCATCTGTAAAACATACTGCGGCAGTTAACTACCGACGTATTTTGCAGACAACACGTACCATGGTCCGACAACATCTCTTACGGCGCCTCGATTCTTTGCAGCGAGTCGAATATCCGAACACTTATGTGGTTTCTCGAATGGTGCATATTTCGCAGATCCTGTCCCTACCACTCACGCTCGGACGCGGACCTCAGTCAGCACTAGGCTATTTCGTGATGATTGGATCGCCCCTCAAGGTGCGATACGCACCGCTCACGCTCCCTACGGACAAGGGGGGACTCGGACTTACGAATGTTCACTGCCGAGCGACGGCGCTCCTTCTAGCCACGATGTACAAGCAATGGCGTAGCGGGCGTGATTCCCTTACATCCCGCCTACTGGATCTCCTAGTTCCAGCGTCCCTTACACCTCCGGTGGCAGTGGGCAACATTACGCCACATTTTGCGCATGTATCAACATTTATCGTGGAACTTAGTAATATAAGAGACGAGCTTCCGCGCACGAGACCGCCATGCGCGAAGGATTTTTATGTTTGGCTGCTACGACGGATAAGTCGTAATGTCATTGAACTCAAACACCCCAAGTTGCATTGGCCGAAGGTTTGGAGACATGTGCACCAAAAATTCCTTCCTACCTTCGTTCTGGCACTGTGGTTCTCTGTCGCCTGTGGCAAGTTCAACACCAACCAACGGCTCCATTCAATTGGACTGGTGGACA
The DNA here is from genome assembly GCF_023864345.2 of Schistocerca serialis cubense. Classification (NCBI taxonomy): domain Eukaryota; kingdom Metazoa; phylum Arthropoda; class Insecta; order Orthoptera; family Acrididae; genus Schistocerca; species Schistocerca serialis. The sequence goes on from NC_064641.1 coordinate 733,343,709, forward strand.
CTCCACTATGCCCGAAATGTCGCCAAGTGGATGACGACCATCACCGCTTAACTTGTATCGCGGTGGAGGACGTATGGCTCCTAGGAAGACAGATGGTGGCTTGCTACCTTCGTGTGACCCCGCAACATATTACACCTGCTTCCTTCTTACATCCGGAGAGTGACTACTTTCCGGCGACTAAATCACAGTCGATCATCTGGGTCAAAGGTTGGACGATCGCGTACCTCTATGGGGATGCTGCCAAGTCGGGACTTGACTTTTGGTATTTCTTGCAGCAAGCCCACAATGAGGTTCATAGATGGTCACTATCTTCAGGCAGTCTTCCTCGACCCCCCACGCAGTTGGGACGTGCCGGGTGCAGTCAGTGTGCACATTTGACAACTGATAATGAACCTCACGCTTCTCTCACCGCTCAATATGTAATGCACATACTGTACCATGAAATGATCTATATGTTTCTTTTAACGGTGTGATCTTTATGGAAAAAAAAAATAAATACATAAAAACAACAACCCTGTTCCTTTAAATTTGTGATTTGTTTTACAATGATTTATAAAAGAAAAAAAAAGATGGTAGAGCACTTGCCCGCGAAGGGCAAAGGTCCCGAGTTCGAGTCTCGGTCGGGCACACAGTTTTAATCTGCCAGGGAGTTTCTTATTACACCATATTTTTTTCCTTTTCATGAGAGATAGGGGCGGTGGTAGGGGGGGGGGGGTGAGGGGGGACGGCCTTCCCTTGCCTCTGGGTATGGGCGTCCATGGCAGCCACTGTCTGGAAGAAATCGGACGTGTAACGAATGAAGTTCCGCCACTGCGACATAATAAGCTTTGTTTTTGATCATGTGAAGATAAAAACGTATACTCAATTACAGTTCCGTACACAGTGAATTTGACTGGTGTCGATAAGATATATTTTTATTGTGACAATTCACAAAAATGATTATAGATAATCAGCAATGCTTATGCCATGTGATATCACTCCAATCATGGCAGCAAGCGGGGTGATGTGACTGTCTAGCTGTTTACTTCCTCAGTATTGTGACAGTATCGTCCATGCTGACGTCTTGGTCATGATGATAGGTTTAGATTATCTTCTTTGTCTTGGAGGATATTGTATTACTATTGGCAGCAGACCCAAAACTATGCTTGCGTTTTGGTCTTAAATCCAGCATGGCTCAGAGTGTAAGTCATATGCTGCGCAGTGCAGCAATGTTGTGGCAACCGTGTTGATGGCAGTACCGTGTTGATCAGAAGCAGTTGCGGTCCCGTGGCTTCCGTGAATTCTGGTAAACATGCTTGTAACTTTGCATAATTACTGTAAACGAATGTCCACCTACCAAATTGGAGAACATTGGGCCACAACAACGTATGAAGATTTTATGAGTTGCGTTTGCTCGTTATTTGCTGGTGTACTAACCTCTGACCCAGCCTCATAAACTGACAACTGCTGTGAGGGTGGTGTGCGGACCATATATCCCTCCATAGTCGTACCCAGTGACACATATGGGCTGAGCATGACACAGAAGTCGGTTGGTACCTTTCAGCCTTCAACGCCTGTTCAGATGAAGTATAGTACACTAACCTCTCCTAGCGCACTGTTGTTTTAGAGTAATTTTTTTATCAGGGGTCATATGTTTGGAGTGCAGCATACTAACAACTGCACTACAGGTAAGGTTAACAGGTCCAGTATTTGCTGACACAGTACCAACAGGTGGGTCTGGGTTGCCACCAAGTCACACACCCCTGTTAGGCTGCTTCTTTCTGCTACAGACAGTTGTTCCATTGTACATTGCTGACTAGCGTTCAGCAGCTATTTTCGCTCGTTGTAAACCAATGTGTTTGGTTTCCATTAACACCAAAAAGGCTGAATCCAATTAACTACTAACACGAGAGATTTTAACAATGTTCCAGACTGCAGAGCACAGACTCACAAAGAGAGTAATGAATCTAAAATCTTATTGCACACTTCTACATACAAGGATTCTGTTACTGAAGAAGCAGTAGAAATTAGAATATGCAAGAACAGTTTCAACTGGGGTATCAGCTATAACCTTACCGATGCATGGAAGTGAGCTCAACACTGAAAAGACACAGACAAATGCCGCGAACTGTTTATGTTCCTACCAAAGCGGTAGCGTCCTCAGTGTGGACGTGGACACAGTCTCTGAGAGTATGACATAACGATGAAGTATACCGGCCAGTGACAAGTTATCTAGTGGCTAATGGTCACAACAACAGCAGCCATGACCGTCCTGCAACCGTGCAAGAGGCTTTCATACGAATGATAATGGATAGTAGCGAACTCATGCCGACGGATTATGCATAGGAGTAGACAAACAGAGGACATCGCCAACGGAATATACACCGCTCAAAGGTATTAGATGAACACGTTCATCAATATGCGGAAATTGAACTCTAATTTGACTGTTTAGCCTTTTGGAAAAGTAGACGAATCTTTAGCACTTGACCTGTGCACTGTGACATATTCGAAAAATAGCAATGCAGGTTAAGTTTCTTACAGTATTTCTTCGGCCCATAGTGTCCCCATGCATAGTGTATGCCAGATCAGAGCATCTTTAGATGCAAGAGGTATACAAACACACGACATAACAGTGAGAACATTTCTCCCATAGAACAAAAAGTCTTTATGCGGTTTAAAGTGTTGATGTACTTTAGTATTATTTGCTTGCATGAGAAGTAACTTTATTCTTTTCCACCTGGGGTTACTATCTTGTAATTCTTTCATATATTTGCACATACCCAAAAATATTGCCTGTAGTTACTGTTCTTCATAAACATAATTTTACATTTAGAGCCCTGTCCCGCAAGGTCCGAAAATCCTGGCAGACCTTGCAGAAGTCGTGATAAGGCATCGGCTATAACACTGTCTTTTCCTTTTACATGTATAATTGGAAAATCACATGACTGAAAAAATGTAGTTGAACATGGGAGACGATATGGAATGATTTGCAGGACAACGATAAATTTAAAGCTTGGTGATTGCAATAAACTGCCACATGTTTGCCAAACAGATAATATGAGGCGTCAGAGGCAGTACAAAAATCTTTTATCATATCCAGATGATGTAATACTCTGGAATCTGTTAAATCATATTTTGTTGGTTCAAAATCTTTCTGACATTGAATCTTCCAAAACCACTGTGCATTTTTCTTTAATAAACTCAACAAAGTAATGCTGTTTAATGACTGATGAGGGATGAAACATGTAAGAACGAGGATAATTCTATGAAATCTTTTAAATGTTTCTTGGTTTTGGGAATTAGAAAGTTTTCTGTAGCACTCACTTTATCAGGAAGCGGGGTTATCCCTTTTGAAGAAATTAGATGTCCTAAAAGTTTAACTTCATCCCTAAGAAATTTTGATTTCGATAGATTGGCCATGATACTTGAAGACAAAACTTTCTGCAATGTTTGTTCCAACCATTCTAAGTGTTCTTGCCAGGTGGGTTGGCTATGAGAATGTCATCAACATAATGAATTGGGTCTGTGCATAGTATCAAGTGCACTGATGAAAACTCTGGAACCGACATATAGACGGATAAAGTAACACAGAATACTGATAAGATCTTCCAACTGCATCCATTCTGGATTATCCTGAAAGTGCTATTTGCCATAAAGAGGCCTGAGATCGATACTAGATTAGAACAGTCTTGTACACAGGCATTCTTGATCTTCTTGGATATCTTCTCCTCCTCTCGGCATGGCTGTGTGCTCAGTGCGGCTGCCTCAAGTACAATGAGCGTGCAGCTGCCTGTACTGTGGAAGTTCCCACTGATAAGAACTGGGTGCGGCAGAAAGTAGCGCGCTGATAATCCAACATGGCGGCCACTTCCGGTATTTTTACCAGCGGATCGCGCTTTGTTAAAACTACAGCGCGATCCTACAAGCTCTAGCGGCGGCCGAGCGAAACTCGTTCAAGGTCACACGCCAATATGGCGCCGCACACAGCCATGAATGTTTTGCAGTTGTTCTTTAAGATTTTGTGGACACATTCACACAGGTATAATAATTTGATTGATTGCTCTAGGAGCTAACACTAGGCATACCTTCCTGTCCACTTTAACTAGTGGGTTCCAATGTGGAGATGCCAAAGTGTCAGTGAATTGCGACTCTAACATTTGTCTACTTTCTTGGCTGATTGACTCTCACTTTGACTGTGTAATGAAGTATGTCTTTTTTTTTTTTACAGTGTTTTTCACGTGGTTTGATTTCCATGTTATACTGATAGATACCCGTGGTCAAGGGGTAGCGTCTTTGATTCATAATCAAAACGCCTTTGGTCCCGGGTTCGATCCCCGCCACTGCCTAAATTTTGATAAATAATCAGCATTGGCAGCCAAAAGACTTACGGCATAAGAAGTCAGTCTCATTCTGCCAACGGCCTTGTCATAGAGGGCGGAGGAGCAGATAGAGGTTCAGGGCACTCTCTTGTCCAAGAGGTGGGAAATTGCCCCTAAAGACGGAAGAATCAGCAATGATCAACGACGTGAGGATGCAGAAGGCAATGGAAACCACTGCATTAAAGACACGTAATGTGTATCCACAGGACATGTGGCCTGTAATTGAAGAAGTGTCATGATGATCTCTCCATTGGCAAAAGATTCCGGAATAGTCCCCCATTCGGATCTCCGGGAGGGGACTGCCAAGGGGGAGGTTACCATGAGAAAAAGATTGAATAATCTACGAAAGGATAACGTTCTACGAGTCGGGGCGTGGAATGTCAGAAGCTTGAACGTGGTAGGGAAACTAGAAAATCTGAAAAGGGAAATGCAAAGGCTCAATCTAGATATAGTAGGGGTCAGTGAAGTGAAGTGGAAGGTAGACAAGGATTTCTGGTCAGATGAGTATCGGGTAATATCAACAGCAGCAGAAAATGGTATAACAGGTGTAGGATTCGTTATGAATAGGAAGGTAGGGCAGAGGGTGTGTTACTGTGAACAGTTCAGTGACCGGGTTGTTCTAATCAGAATCGACAGCAGACCAACACCGACAATGATAGTTCAGGTATACATGCCGGCATTGCAAGCTGATGATGAACAGATAGAGAAAGTGTATGAGGATATTGAAAGGGTAAAGCAGTATGTAAAGAGGGACGAAAATCTAATAGTCATGGGCGACTGGAATGCAGTTGTAGGGGAAGGAGTAGAAGAAAAGGTTACAGGAGAATATGGGCTTGGGACAAGGAATGAAAGAGGAGAAAGACTAATTGAGTTCTGTAACAAGTTTCAGCTAGTAATAGCGAATACCCTGTTCAAGAATCACAAGAGGAGGAGGTATACTTGGAAAAGGCCGGGAGATAAGGGAAGATTTCAATTAGATTACATCATGGTCAGACAGAGATTCCGAAATCAGATACTGGATTGTAAGGCGTACCCAGGAGCAGATACAGACTCAGATCACAATATAGTAGTGATGAAGAGTAGGCTGTAGTTCAAGACATTTGTCAGGAAGAATCAATACGCAAAGAAGTGGGATACGGAAGTACTAAGGAATGACGAGATACATTTGAAGTTCTCTAACACTATAGATACAGCAATAAGGAATAGCGCAGTAGGCAGTACAGTTGAAGAGGAATGGACATCTCTAAAAAGGGCCATCACAGAAGTTGGGAAGGAAAACATAGGTACAAAGAAGGTAGCTGCAAAGAAACCATGGGTAACAGAAGAAATACTTCAGTCGATTGATGAAAAGAGGAAGTACAAACATGTTCCGGGAAAATCAGGAATACAGAAATACAAGTCGCTGAGGAATGAAATAAATAGGATGTGCAGGGAAGCTAAGACAAAATGGCTGCAGGAAAAATGTGAAGACATCGAAAAAGATATGATTGTCGGAAGGACAGACTCAGCATACAGGAAAGTCAAAACAACCTTTGGTGACATTAAAAGCAACGGTGGTAACATTGAGAGTGCAACGGGAATTCCACTGTTAAATGCAGAGGAGAGAGCAGATAGGTGGAAAGAATACATTCAAAGCCTTTATGAGGGTGAAGATGTCTCATGTGATAGAAGAAGAAACAGGAGTCGATTTAGAAGAGATAGGGGATCCAGTATTAGAATCGGAATTTAAAAGAGCTTTGGAGGACTTATGGTCAAATAAGGCAGAAGGGATAGATAACATTCCATCAGAATTTCTAAAATCATTGGGGGAAGTGACAACAAAACGACTATTCACGTTGGTGTGTAGAATATATGAGTCTGGCGACATACCATCTGACTTTCGGAAAAGCATCATCCACATAATTCCGAAGACGGCAAGAGCTGACAAGTGCGAGAATTATCGCATAATCAGCTTAACAGCTCATGCATCGAAGCTGCTTACATGAATAATAGACAGAAGAATGGAAAAGAAAATTGAGAATGCGCTAGGTGACGATCAGTTTGGCTTTAGGAAAAGTAAAGGGACGAGAGAGGCAATTCTGACGTTACGGCTAATAATGGAAGCAAGGCTAAAGAAAAATCAAGACACTTTCATAGGATTTGTCGACCTGGAAAAAGCGTTCGACAATATAAAATGGTGCAAGCTGTTCGAGATTCTGAAAAAAGTAGGGGTAACCTATAGGGAGAGACGGGTCATATACAATATGTACAACAACCAAGAGGGAATAATAAGAGTGGACGATCAAGAACGAAGTGCTCGTATTAAGAAGGGTGTAAGACAAGGCTGTAGCCTTTCGCCCCTACTCTTCAATCTGTACATCGAGGAAGCAATGATGGAAATAAAAGAAAGCTTCAGGAGTGGAATTAAAATACAAGGTGAAAGGATATAAATGATACGATTCGCTGATGACATTGCTATCCTGAGTGAAAGTGAGGACGAATTAAATGATCTGCTGAACGGAATGAACAGTCTAATAAGTACACAGTATGGTTTGAGAGTAAATCGGAGAAAGACGAAGGTAATGAGAAGTAGTAGAAATGAGAACAGCGAGAAACTTAACATTAGGATTGATGGTCACAAAGTCAATGAAGTTAAGGAATTCTGCTACCTAGGCAGTAAAATAACCAATGACGGACGGAGCAAGGAGGGCATCAAAAGCAGACTCGCTATGGCAAAAAAGGCATTTCTGGCCAAGATAAGTCTACTAATATCAAATACCAACCTTAATTTGAGGAAGAAATTTCTGAGGATGTACGTCTGGAGTACAGCATTGTATGGTAGTGAAACATGGACTGTGGGAAAACCGGAACAGAAGAGAATCGAAGCATTTGAGATGTGGTGCTATAGACGAATGTTGAAAATTAGGTGGACTGATAAGGTAAGGAATGAGGAAGTTCTACGCAGAATCGGAGAGGAAAGGAATATGTGGAAAACACTGATAAGGAGAAGGGACAGGATGATAGGATATCTGCTAAGACATGAGGGAATAACTTCCATGGTACTAGAGGGAGTTACAGAGGACAAAAACTGTAGAGGAAGACAGAGATTGGAATACGTCAAGCAAATAATTGAGGACGTAGGTTGCAAGTGCTACTCTGAGATGAAGAGGTTAGCACAGGAAAGGAATTTGTGGTGGGCCGCATCAAACCAGTCAGTAGACTGATGACCAAAAAAAAAAAAAAAAGGTACTAATCACACCTGGCTTACTATGAAACACACAAATATATCTTAACAGTACCGTTTTAGGTTCTTCTGGTTGCTGTCGAGAAACTCTGGTGCTTTCCAATACTTTCTTACAAATACCGTTACTAACTCCATATGACATAACATTTTTAGAAGGATTAATTATTGTAACTGCGACTGCAATGGTCTCAGGTTTGCCGAGAAGGAAGCGCGGCGGGACCAAATGGCAAATGGGAGCGGCCCGTGAACAAACAAACGAATGGGAAAGGACGGACACGAACAGCGACGAACGACTGAGCAATACCTCACGAACAACAACACACAAGAAACAATGGGGTCACGAGCGTCAACCTCACGAATCCACAACGCCCTCTCGTACACGGAAACAAAGTAGCGTGAAACGCTGTCTATAGGTGAGATGTCGATAGACTCAGGCGAATATCAGACTGCCTCGCTGAGCTTTTTTTTTCTTTATTGTTATTTTAAGCACCTTGTACAAAGGTGGGCTGTCAGCAGCATAATACGCTGCTCTTCAGCTTCGAGTGATACAATAAATGACATAAAGTAGGCACAGATAATACAATAAAAATGGTCGGTAAAAAACTGTAGACACGAAAAACAAGATGCATGAAGCCGTTCACGCTGGACAAGAAAAACCACTAAAACCTGTTGACACGGCGCACAAAACACGGACGACTGTGATGGCACAGGTGAACAGTGGTGGCGTGATGGCGAAAGAACACTAAACACAAACACGAAGGCACTCACACTAGACACTGATGGCGATGATCTCCAGCGTGCGAACGCCACTGAGCGTGTATGAGTCCGGGGACCTGTCAAGAGAGGAGGAGGGGGGGTGGGAGAGGGGAGAGCAGACATGCAACAGGCAGGGGAGATTGGGGGGAGGGAGGAGGGGGAGGGGAAGCCCGGGGGAAGAGGGGTGGAGGAAGGGGGGATGGGGGGAAAAGGAGAGAGAAGGGAGGGAGGGTGCCCAAAGGAAAAGACACAGGAAGTGGGAGGGGAGGATCAAAGTTGATAGGAGGGGTAGATGGAGGGGAGGAGGACATCATCAGGGAGGGGGAGCTGGCGGAAGCCACCTTGGGAGAGGATAAGGAGGATGGAGAGATGAAGACCTGGTGGGATGTGGGAATACAGGCGCGGCAGCAGGCGGGGGTGGGAGAGGATGGGAGAGAGCAGCAGGTGAGGAGGATCGAGTTTGCGGGAGGTGTAGAGGAGCCATATCCGTTCGAGGAAAAGGAGGAGGTGGGGGAAGGGAATTAGACAGTACAGGATCCGCGTGGGGGAGACGGATGCGATAGGCGAGGTGAAGAGCATGGCATTCCAGGCTCTGAAGGGATGTGTAAAAGGTAGGGGGAGCGGAGGTCCAGGCAATGTGGGCATAGCAAAGGATAGGGCGAATGAGGGAAAGGTATGGAGGATGGTAGAGGGGTCCAGAGCCCAAGTTCGGCCAGAGAGGAGTTTGAGGAGACAGAGGCGGGAGTGTGCCTTGGCTTGGATCGTCCGGATGTGGGGGGTCCATGAGAGGCGACGGTCAAGGGTGACACCTAGGTACTTAAGGGTGGGAGTGAGGGCGATAGGATGGCCATAGATGGTGATGTAGAAGTCGAGGAGGCGGAAGGTACGAGTGGTTTTGCCTACTATGATCGCCTGGGATTTGGCAGGATTGACCTTAAGCAACCACTGGTTGCACCAAGTGGTGAACCGGTCAAGATGGGATTGGAGAAGGTGTTGGGAGCGCTGCAGGGTGGGGGCAAGGGCAAGGAAGGTAGTGTCATCGGCGTCCACGCTGAGTGAGAGTCAGGCAGTTAAATAGAGGATAGAGTTCGTCGCTATTGGCTGCTGAGACCACGTGCTGCACCATGGCGCCCTCACGGTATATACGGGTCAGGGATGCACGCAGCCACGGCTTACAGCGCAACGGCTGCAGAGATCTCTAGTGGTAATTGTGGTCCATGCCGTCTGGCGCAGATTCGAAACCCATGGCACTTGGTACCAGATCATTGATGAGCAACTACCGGGTGATCAAAAAGTCAGTATAAATTTGAAAACTTAATAAACGACGGAATAATGTAGATAGGGAGGTAAAAATTGACACACATGCTTGGAATGACATAGGGTTTTATTAGAACAAAAAAAAAAAAAAATTGCTAGACGCGTGAAAGATCTCTTGCGCGCGTCGTTTGGTGATGATCGTGTGCTCAGCCGCCACTTTAGTCATGCTTGGCCTCCCAGGTCCCCAGACCACAGTCCGTGCGATTATTGGCTTTGGGGTTACCTGAAGTCGCAAGTGTATCGCGATCGACCGACGTCTCTAGGGATGCTGAAAGACAACATCCGACGCCAATGCCACTCCATAACTCCGGACATGCTTTACAGTGCTGTTCACAACATTATTCCTCGACTGCAGCTATTGTTGAAGAATGATGGTGGACATATTGAGCATTTCCTGTAAAGAGCATCATCTTTGCTTTGTCTTACATTGTTATGCTAATTATTGCTATTCTGATCAGATGAAGGGCCATCTGTCGGACATCTTGTGAACGTTTGTATTTTTTTGGTTCTAACAAAACTTCGCGTCATTGCAAGCATGTGTGTCAATTTGTACCTCTCTATCTACATTATTCTGTGATTTATTCAGTTTTCAAATTTATACTGACTTTTTGACCACCCAATATTTATTTGGAATAACCTTTTTCCATATATTTCGACAAAACTTGCCAAGATGTCTGCTTATCCTAACCCAGTTGACAGCACAATCCGTCCCTTCTATCTACAGGCCGCGGTTTCCCAATTGAAGATCAATGTTCATATTTCTCTGTTAAAGAAACTCAGGACCAAAAATACGCTTTTTTATTAATTCCTTTAGCAAAAGATAATTATAATCGATCATCATATTTCCTTCATTCAAGTCTACCTGCGGTTACACTTGGAAAGATTTGGATTTATTCTGCAACTTTATACAGTGGATGTACGTAATCTTTGAACATTACTGATTTCACTAAATAATGTTCAGGATATAACGTTAACCTTACTTCCACTGTCACTTAGAATAATCGTTGGAGTAGTTGCTACAGTACCACATTGTAAGAGGTCCGAGCAGATGTAATTTCGATGTATTGCTCATGTGCTGCCTGCGATATGCAAGGTATAGGAGAATCTCTGACCAGAGGGCAGTGTTGACTGCAGTACGAACTGTGTAGCTGTAGCAGTAAGTTGTTGCTAGTCTGTAGTCTGCTCTGGTCTGGTCTGGTGTATCATGTTGGCTGGGCCGGTCGCGGTGCAGCGATGCCGGATCCTGAGTATTATTGTATAAGGTAGAAAGCAGCCTCGCGCATATGTAGTAATGTCATCTCAAGTCCCATGTAAATGTTTTAAAAATCTCGTAATAATAATCTTTCTCATAAAAAGTAACTTTTAACAACCATTCATTTCAATTTAAAGAATTTAGTCATTTCTCCCATCCATGATCATCCCGACTGTTGCAAAAGAAAAATCAGTTGCTTTCTTGCATAAATGACAAATCTATCGGCCAGCATTGCACAGGGCTGTGCCAGAAAACATTATTTTAAGAGCAGATATTTATGCGTTATCCGGCGACTTCATTGAGGTAACAATTTTTCTCTTTTTTATTCAGAATGATCTTTCAGGGCCATGACGCAGCACTGCTGACGTCCAAAGTTTACCAGGTTAAATTCACAGTCAATTATTGAAAAGTTATAAGTGAGTGACAATTTAATTGAGAGGTTAGTTACATTGTATTATCACCAGGTTACTGAATTTATTTTTGTTGGGACGTTACACTGAATATGAATGACATAATTATAATTTTTTACTGTTGAGAGGTTTAGGAATTTTTCTGTTTTGGGGTTACACTAAACGTGAATATTATTTATGTTAATATTTTCTGTTGAGAGGTTGCGGTGAAATATTTTGTGGGGAGGTTACACTTGACGACCCTGCCAGGATCGTATTTCTTTGTGCATTTCTGAGAAGTAGTCATATATCTGCTCTTACTTACTTAAATGTAGTTTGCATCTGGCGCAACGCATTTACTAATTTGTCACTATTTCTTTCACAGATCATCGGCAATTTATTGCTCTTTGTTGTAATTGTATTTGTTCCAATTTTGCTTTGTCTTTGTTTGAATTTGCGCTTAATTTTGATTTGAGAAAATGCCGCGAAAAACTGTTAACAGTACATCGCGATGTGCAATGAGTGAAACAGCCGACTCGAATAATTTGACCGGCAATACTTGCGACACTCAGTGTATTAGTGATAATCCCCTAATTACAGATAATCAGTGCGTGCCGATCGCTGGTGATGATTTTGATCCTAATGATGAACAAACAAATTCAATTATGTCCACCGTAAATGTAACAATTGATGACGCGGCGCATTCCGTTACAATGAACGCTGCCCAGTTTGACACACCTAATTTGCAAAATTTACGTAGCGAACAGATAATTGTTTCTAACGAAGGTGAACAATGTACTCAAAATATGTCAGATTTGTTTAATTCCGATGTAGTGACCAATAGTGTACATCCAATTGGCGAACCTTTTCAAGAATCAGAAAATGACCAAATGGTTACACAAAAAGTGACAATTGCAGGTACGCTATTAAACAGCACAGAGAATAGAGTAGGTAATATTGGCATGGATCAAGTTATGGCATTATTGCTACAACTTAATGAAAATTTCAAACAACAACTTAATGAAAATTTCAAACAGTTGAATGAAAAACAGGACGACCTTAATCTATCGAACAAACAACTTAATGAAAAACTAGACAATTCCAAACAGTTGAATGAAAAACAATACAACAATTTCAAACAGCTTAGTGAACAGATTGCAGCTGTTGCCGTGCAATGTCATGATACTAAAGGACAATTACGTGAGGAAATTAAGTCATGTGCTAGGAACAGTAGTGAAGAAATTAGATCTGTTGCACAAGAATTAAGGAATACGCAAGCAGCTACAACGAAATTACTTAGAGATGAAATTAGTGCAGTCGCTAAAAAAAGTTCTGAAAACGCAACACAGTTACGCGACGAGTTTAAATTAATGTCATCAGAACTTTCACGCACACTGGATGCGAAAGTAGACACGAAATTTGACCAACAGAACAGCCAAATTGACGAACGTTTTAATCACCACCTACAAAACAGTGAAACGCGTTACCGTAAATTTATACAGGAACAGAATAAAGTCATGGAAACAATTACTGCACAGAGACAGGATGATAAGCGTAAATTGTTTACGAAAGCAAAAACATACGTAGACAACAATATTGCTACAGTATCAGACGAAATCAAACAGTTGAACATCGAATTGCATGATGAAATCTCCGATCTTAAAACAAAAAGAGACACACACACATTAGACTTTCAGACAATGACCAACAGACTTGAAAAGTTGGAACTAATACAGGATCCAGATGCCATCAAAGCAGACGTTAAAAAATTGCACAAAACCACACGTAAAATACAAAAAAAGTTAATGCTTGGGATACTAAAAAAGGTGATCAGATAAAAGCACTGACTGAAAAATATGATGAATTGGCCTGTCGTGTTGATGTTATCGAAAATAATAGGGACACCAAATCAGGCGATATGTCACCAGTTTCGCTTAATCAAACACCCGAATTCCAAAATATACAGACGATCAGTGAGATAGGTTCGTCCAATAATACATTACGTAGAAAATTGTAATCTTTACAGCAAGAAGTGACGGAGATGAAAAATGTTTCAGCCTTTAACACATCACAGCATACGCCACTCTCTGAACATTTGTCAGACTCACACAGCCAGTATAATTTAGGTAATTTACAGAGAGTACGTGACTTAGATTGCGAACAGTCACAGACAAACAGATTAGCATACAATCCTGAACCTGTTCACGTATTCAGAGACGATAATTTTGATTACAAGCAATTTTTATCCGTCAAAAAATTTAAGGTATTTAAAAGTGACAGAACACAAATACATCCTTTGGACTGGATACGACAATTTGCTTTTGTATTTTCATCAGCTTGGCCTGTAATGCAGAAACTAGAATTGGCCTGGATACAACAATTTGCTTTTGAATTTTCACCGGTATTGCCTGTAATGCAGAAACTAAAATTTATTAGCAGCGCGTAAGTGACCTCGGGGGATTCATTACACTTCGATGAATATGTGCCGTAGCGTGCACAGGGCCTCGAGCCGTAGTAGTGCTATTTCATCTTCAGTTTTCTGCACTGCTGCGTTCTCTTTTACTATCCTTTATATCTATCAAAACAGCTCTTCAACTATCCATCTATCTAGGATTAAGAATGAGTGAAGAAAACCTGATATGAGAAGTTTTACCGAAAGTGACATTTTTTATTAGAGACTCCCATAATGACAGGAACTACCAGCGTATTTTTAAGAACAAACAAAATTTTAATCATTAGTATGTACAAAATTTTCAGCTATCGCAAACGCATTTTTGGCAACAATAGAGGGTTTTCCCCGCAACAGCATCAAAGCCAGCCGGTTAGCATACCTAACCAACAATGTAGTCTGCAAGGTCAACCAAGCTTTAATGTTTCGCCGCCTACACGTATATCATCGGCCACACCAAATAGCAACGCACAGCAATAAGGAAATCACTACGTACAGAAGACACATCATTTCAATTCCTATCGCAACGCTCCGTATAGCAATGATTATTATGACAGACGTAAAAGTAATGAGCACAATTTTCAGCGTACATTTAATAACAGTCGGTCTTACCAGCAGCAGAATCATCCACAACAACAGATTATCATGAATGAACCAGACAGTAGATATCATCCCGAACGTAATACGTCAGGAAGAAATAACAGAACAGTACAAATAGTCGAAATGCCATAGCATCCTCCCGCAAATAACAGCACGTCAGAAAGAATTTGACTAGATACAGTACAGGTTGCATCTTCCAGCAACGCAAGCAATACTTTTGACACAGAGAATCATGTTCACGAAAATGTTATTACTTTTGACGACATCCGAGACACACTTTTGCATGAAAAAACTTTCAACGAATGTAACAAAGAGAATATCTATCCTACGTTACCATTAGGCAAAACTAAAGTAAAAGGTGCAGTATCTAGTAAAGGAGTAGATGTAAAGTTACAGACACACTTATCATTTTGTATTGCAGGTCATACGTTCCACTCACATTTTTGGATTGTTCCTTTATAGTCAACAGACGTTATTTTAGGTACGAATTTTCTGGTACAACACGACACAATTATTGACTTTCAGAATTCCTATTTAATGTTAAAGGATGAAAATATACAACTGGTTTTAGAATTTCAGCACTCTTTATCTGTAGAAGAACAAACACTTAATCGTACAGAGGTCATTTCTGCATCACGTAACATAGACTGTCATTCCACATTGTTCACAGATACGTACGTACACAACTATAATACTCCAGACGAAGCCGACTACGATGTTATGCAGATAATTTCTGATAAAGTTAAACAGAGCGGTGAAAATACAGACGACGAACGCACGCAACTACGCAAAATTCTTTTACAGCAAGCTCCAGTTTTTGACAACATCCCTGGTACTATGTCCGGTTTTATGTATGAATTTCAAGTTAAACAGCACGACACGTTTAAAGCCAAACATTATCCTATTCCATACATTCACAGAGATCAAGTTAAGAAAGAATTGCAAGCTATGCTTGACCAAGGAATTATTGAACCGGCAGTTAGTCCGTACATAAACCCGCTCCATATTGTTAAGAAAAAGGATGGTTCACTTCGCCTCGTACTTGATTCGTGTTATTAATGAAACAGATCGCCCACAGACACTAGAAGAACTTCTACAGAAATTTCATGGTACTGCTATTTATTCCACGTTAGATTTGAAATCTTGATTTTGGCAAATTCAGCTCCATCCGAACTGCAGAAAGTACATAGCTTTTCTCTGTTTTGGTGACTGTTTATCAATTTTGTAAATTACCGTTCGGTTTAACTATTTCTTCAGCAGCATTTATTCGCGGTTTGAATACTACCGACAGAATTAAAAGACAGAATCACACCGTATGTAGACGACATTCTTATTGCAGAAGCTAACTGGTCTGAACACAATCTGATTCTTGAACAACTGTTACAAACTTTTCGTGCACTAGGACTCACAGTTAATCTTAGCAAATCGCACTTTGACAAAACTTTTATAAAATTTCATGGACATGTAATTTCAGCAGAAGGCATAGCGCCTGACCCGGAAAAACTTCAAGCCTTACGTGACATTTAGTTCCTACGACGAAGAAACAATTACGCAGCTTTCTGGGATTAATTAACTTTTTCCGTAAATTTATTCATTACTCTGCTTTAGACACCCCTGGATTATGTCAAGTGACAGGTAAAAACACTATTTGTTCGTGGGATAGACAAGCACATTCTGAATTTGTCAATCTGAAACAAGCTTTGTTGAATGCACCACTTTTATCACACCCAGATCTTACTAGAAATTTTTCCAATGACACCGACAGTTTTAACACAGCTTTAGGCGTACACATTTTCCAGGAAATTGAAGAAGACGGTAATACAGCAATTAAAAATATCGCCTTTGCGAGTCGCATTCTGTCACCTGCTGAACGCAATTATTCTGTTACAGAACTTGAAACATTATGTGTTGTATGGGCATTTACGAGATTTAGGCATTGTCTTTATAGAAGACATACGACCGTTTACACAGACCATAGAGCGATACAGTTCTTACTTTCAGCAAAATTTACACATGACAGTTTAAGCAGATGGAAACTTTATTTACAGGAATTTAATTTTACAATTGTTCACATTCCCGGTACACAAAATATTGTAGCAGACGCACGATCCCGTTCTCTCAGCAACAATCAGCAAGACATCGCAACCAACTTCTGCCAAGCAAATTCTAGCATCATGTATATTCAACAAGTTGCATTCGAAAATTTTATTTCGGCATCATTACGAGATATAGGACAAGAGCAGAGCAAAGACAACGTATGGAAAGAAATTAAACACCTTTGGCAAGATAGGAATAATGTTACCATCAGAAACCATTATACTGTACGCAGTAACATTCTGTTTCGCCGCTCTCACCCTGACAGCAACAATTGGTTATTATGTATTCCTGACGAGCTTTTTAACAAATTAATTTGGTATACTCTTTTAAGTTACGCACATTACGGAGCCAGAAAATGTTTTCTTATACTGAGATAGAACTGTTATTTTGCCAACATGGAGAAACGTATTCGACGAGTTTTAGCGTCATGTAAAATCTGCCAGAAAGCTAAGTCAGACACGACTTCACATATTCCTCCGTTACATCCCATTGTACCTGTTAAATTGAGACACATGGCCGCTGTAGACATTTTTGGTCCGATTCTCAGAACTAATAGAGGTTTCTGCTACATCTTTGTCGCTGTTGAACTCACTTCAAAAATTGTAACCTTCACTCCGTTACGCAAAGATACTGCTAAATCGATTTCGAATGCATTTGTAAAACATTTTTTATTTCATGTAGGGCATGTATTGAAAGTAATTTCCGACAATGGACCACAGTTTCGATCTGCTATATGGACACGTATGTTACGAGCAAGAAACATTTCTCCGATCTATATCTCCAGGTACCGCGCTTCTTCGAACCCTTGTGAACGTCTAATGAAAGAAATTGGTAAACTATGTAGAATATACTGCCATAAAAAACATATTGATTGGGACACACACATACTCTCATTCCAGGATGTAATTAACTCCATAGCAAATGAATCTCCATATCGAATTCGCAGCATTCCTCACCCAAATGTAGTACACGTCGAAACTTTGAGAACCAGAAAAAGCAAGGGCAATCACCATGTCTCCAATATTAAACCCTTTAATGAATGAACATACTTTATGATTTATCACACTGTAATACCATTTCCTGATTTTTATATGACCGCTTATGCAATTATATTTATATGAATACTTACTGATGATTGTCATATTTTTTTATTGGCAAGTGCCCGGCAAGGTAAGGTTAGCAGGTCGCTTTTCTTGTCGTTACACATCAGACCGTGCACATTTTTCCATTTTTTGTGTATGTATGATTGTTTTCCTATCGAAAGTAGAATTTTTCTCTGTATGCACTATGAAATGCTTAAGATGTAACAAACACCAGTTGACTTTGACATTTTTCCTTATGATATCTCAATATCTTGACTATTTTACTTTTTTTTTTGCTAGTACATTATGATACCCTGTGTACACTTTTTTTTTTTTTGCACTTGAAAACTGTCTATGTTTTTGACAGTACGTTTTCTGTCATGCTATGCTGTATGCTTAATTATATCATTAGAAACAAGTTTTTATTTAACGAGTATATGATTTAAATGCAAGATAGTAATCTTTATTCATCATTTTCAGAAAGCAATAACGTTTGAAAGAAATAAATTAAGCAAACCACAGTGGAAAGCATTAACAAGAATATACTATACACATCGTATGACAGCAGTCTTAACTAATTATTTTTCTTTCAGAATACGAGGCGATTGATGCCGGCTGTCAGACAGAACTACACATCTTAGTTTTAGTGATGAAATATGCTAGAAATAAGAAACTCTATACTATGAATAGTTGTATGAAGTAAATGGTAATATGAATAATGAATAATGAAGTGTCTTTTTTGCAGATGAACATAAATGATGATGAATAATTATATGAAGAATATGCTAATATGAATAATGAAGTTTTTCTTTGCAGGTGATGATAGTAATGAAGTTATGGTAATATGAATAATGAAGTTTTTCTTTGCAGATGAGGATAATGATGAAGTTTGTATATTTACTGTTAGTTAAGAAATGCTATGTAGTTATTTAAGTATTTATTGCAGTTCGTTTTGACAGTATGTCTTATGTCGCATGGTATAATGACTGAATGTTTTGGAAATGACAGCTAGAGTACATACATATTGAGTACACGTTTCATTACATGTTAATTCGAAGTTCACTACTTTTCAGCATAATATGCGTTTCTTCTTTCAGCTCAACAATCCGTTTTGTATTTTTTCTAGGAGAAGCTATTCATGAAATTAATGTGCTATAAGCAGTTAGTCATTAAACCTGTTCAAGTACTTGCATTTTTTTACCCATTTGTGTGTGTCATTCATGAATGTGGTCACATATACTCTACTTGTTTCATAACCTTGCTACAGCTTACTCATGATGAATGATGTTACTAATCCTTATATCCAGCAATAAGTCAAAAGCATATATTTTCATGCCCCAGCAATTAATTATCGATCCCAACGCAATGCATTGCTACCACTAAAAAAAAACATTTTTTTTACCAGTCCCAGCTATTACCAGCATACAACCAAATAATGCTACTAGTTTAAGAGATATTTCTAGTTCTAAATATAATGCAAATTTCTCAGATGTATTGAATCCATTATATCTATGTATTATTGGACCACAGACCTTGAGTAATAGTTACAGTGTGTTACGTTTTAAATATGTCCTATGTCACTTGAATGATGAGTTCTGAGTAATACTGAATGATGTTTTCTAACCACAGACCTTGAGTAATAGTAACAGTGTGTTACATTTTAAATATGTCCTATGTCACTTGAATGATGAGTCCTGAGTAATACTGAATGATGTTTTGTAATAATGCATAAATGCTATGCCAATAATTTCTGTAAATAATATTTTTGTTATGTCACTTGAATGATGACCTCTGAATAATACTGAATCATGTGTTATAAAACGATATGAATACTTTGTAACTGGCCAATGAATGCCAATAATTACTTTAAATATGTCGTATGTCACTTGAATGATGAAAAATGTTTTGTAATATTAAATACTTGTTATATATTTAGCAACTGGCCAATGAATGCCACTGTTTCTTATATTTAAAATTTGTCTTATGTCACTCACATGATGTCATATATGAATACCAGTAGCTTGATGCTACACTCATTAGCTCCTGTTTTGAATGATGACTTCTGAACAATGCATAAAAATGGTTTGTAACTGGCCAATGAATGCCAATGATTACTTTAATTAGATGAATTATGTAAATGCTATGCCATTAATTCA
The DNA here is from genome assembly GCF_023864345.2 of Schistocerca serialis cubense. Classification (NCBI taxonomy): domain Eukaryota; kingdom Metazoa; phylum Arthropoda; class Insecta; order Orthoptera; family Acrididae; genus Schistocerca; species Schistocerca serialis. The sequence goes on from NC_064641.1 coordinate 733,363,388, forward strand.
TTCTTGTTTTGAAGGATCACTTCTCAATAATGCGTAAAAAATGGTTTGTAACTGGCCAATGAGTGCCAATATTTACTGTCATCAGATGACTTATCAATAATGTTCTGTAATACTCCATACATAGTACAGAAATATTTAGTAACTAAGCAATGAGTGCCAACAATTACTCAAATTGGTTGATAGACTAGTGTAATTCTCAATGATGACTAGCATAAGACTTAATGTCCTTCACCTTCAGACCTAATTACCAGAAATTACTGTAATATCCGTTTGTCCTGTCCATCCTCATGATCATGGAGCACTATAATTGGTTTTTGCACTAATTCTACGTTGGTGAAAGAGTATGGATTCTACAGGAATGTGGTGTTGACACATCATGCTGTCCACCACCTTGAACGATGGAGATGTTATTATGGTCCTACTGTTTGGTGTACCTAATGTACTACCAAAATGATAACATTGAACATTAATACAACATTTCAGTGAATTAGGTCAGAAGGTGAAGGACATTAAGTCTTATGCTAGTCATCATTGAGAATTACACTAGTCTATCAACCAATTTGAGTAATTGTTGGCACTCATTGCCTAGTTACTAAATATTTCTGTAGTATGTATGGAGTATTACAGAACATTATGTCTGCTCTGGTCTGGTCTGGTGTATCGTGTTGGCTCGGCCGGTTGCGGTGCAGCGATGCCGGAGCCTGAGTATTATTGTATAAGGTAAAAAGCAGCCTCGCTCATATGTAGTAATGTCATCTCAAGTCCCATGTAAATGTTTTAAAAATCTCGTAATAATAATCTTTCTCATAAAAAGTAACTTTTAACAACTATTCATTTCAATTTAAAGAATTTAGTAATTTCTCCCATCCATGATCATCCCGATTGTTGCAAAAGAAAAATCAGTTGCTTCCTTTCATAAATGACAAATCTATTGGCCAGCATTGCACAGGGCTGTGCCAGAAAACATTATTTTAAGAGCATATATATATGCGTTATCCGGCGACTTCATTGAGGTAACAATTTTTCTCTTTTTTATTCAGAATGATCTTTCAGGGCCATGACGCAGCACTGCTGACGTCCAAAATTTACCAGGTTAAATTCACAGTCAATTATTGAAAAGTTATAAGTGAGTGACAATTTAATTGAGAGGTTAGTTACATTGTATTATCGCCAGGTTACTGAATTTATTTTTTTTGTTGGGACGTTACACTGAATATGAATGACATAATTATAATTTTTTACTGTTGAGAGGTTTAGGAATTTTTCTGTTTTGAGGTTACACTAGACGTGAATATTATTTATATTAATATTTTCTGTTGAAAGGTTGCGGTGAAACATTTTGTGGGTAGGTTACAACATATACAAACTTGTACAGCCTCCTCTATTCCCAGCAATATGGGAACTGTGCGTCTGGAGTGATGCAAAAACGTTTTTGTTATTTTGTAAATGTCGCCATCACCAGTGGGGTCTTTAGATCTTATTTATTGTACGTCAAAGCATGTTTTTAAGAATTGTTGTCACTGTTTGTGGCATATTATTCTGTTGCCGTTTTCCTCGACATACATAATGTCATCTGCAAGTTCATTGGACGTTATACAGCTAATTTTATACACAGAAAAGCAAAACTTTCGCACTTTGTTTATGATCCAAAACATTACATCATTTTGCTGTTCGGCGAACAGACAAGGATTCTAATAAACGGTTTTTTCTAGTACATAAGGTGATACTACCGTTTATTATCGAATGAGTGAAACAATACTTTATCTTGTTTTGTTGTAGACGACAATATCGTGATATTAACTATTTCATTTCTTCTGTATTTTACCAGTTTTAGAGTTTCTATTGTATTTTATTGCTTTAGTTCAGTTAACTTCGTGTGTTCAGTTCTCATGCACATCATATGATTACAATACAAAATTAAACAGTCTTAAATTGCAAATCTGTTTGAATAACGTTGCATGTATTTCACAATAATGTTTTTCACATTTACTGCCCTGCTGTCGGTCACCAGTGTAACGAAATGTTACATTGACATCCCAGATCAAGAGTTAAAAAATAAAACACAAAATATTGTGGTTTAGAAGTAGGTGGCTTAATTAACTTTTCTGACCCCGTAGAATAATTAGGTATTTCAAATACACCAGTCTTGTTTGCTCTGGCGGATCGTACTTTGTACAAGTAGGCTCTATATAATTACTACAGTCAGTAGTTATCTTAACTATATGGCCGTAATGGCGGCTAAACAGATCACGTCAAAGCCAGCCATTTCTGATTAGGTAAAAGAACATCATCGACAGGTCCAAAGATTGGGCTACTAAAAATACATAACATGCAGCATTAGTGATACAAAAATGAAAAGTTACCAAACATATATCTGTTCGATGGCAACTGTTGTTATCTAAACCAACTTACAAAATTACACGCATCTGTGCGATAGAGGTTAGGGGGGGAGAACAGATAACAAACGAAGTAAGAAGAGAAAGTTGGACCTTACAGACGCTCAGCCCTGAGGTTATCAGTGAACAATAGAAGGTAGCTAGACAACAGAAAAAAAATTAACAGAGATATTTCCAGAGTTATCTGTATTTTAAGCTTACACACTATAAAAATATCTTTTAATCATAAAAATATAATGTTCTAGTAGTCCTTTATACCTGTCCAGTAAATTGATTCACAAAAGAAATATGTATCTCTCCAGGACGAAGTAGCTCCGAGCAAGTCATTAAAAGTTTTATTGTCCATACGGGGTATCCTGATGTAGTCATCATGTTCCGAGGTAACATTTTCTTTAGCAGTTTTTCATGTGAGTTTGTATCTCCGATTTTCAACCATTCCCTGGAATACTGGCTTATTTTCTTCTTCTTTTACTTCTTCTTCTTTTAACGCTGTACCAGCGTCAATGCTAGAAATACTTTATTTGCATTTTTACCAGTTCGTGCACTAGTGTCAAAATACAGCATACATGTCAGCTAGAAAAGTGAGGTTAAATTGACAAGCTAGTCGGATCGTACACGGCATTGTTTGACAAACCTGTGGATCCACTAAAGTGAATTTGACAAATAAATTTGATCGTGTACAGAAGCCTTAACACTGAGAGTGCGTGAACTGAAGACATAAGACAGCAACTACGCGTGAAAACAGTAATGAAGAGATTTGGCACCAAACAGTAAAAACAAAATAAAAATAATATGACCACATCAAAAAGATGCCACCTGACTGCCTGTCATAGCAAGCATTACATTTTAACTAAACTAGAAGGCGAGATATAGGACGACGATTAAGAGATGGAGATAACAGTTTTGTTAAATTCTTTTGGCTCTGGTACATGCCAACACACACTCCTTTAAGTGGAAGAAGGAGAAGAAGATGAAGAAGAACCAATCTATTTGTACAGGAAAATTCTCACACTCGAAATTACAGAAATATTTGCCTTGGTTACCAGTTGAATGACGGACCCGGAAGTTCCCTCCCAAACTTTCGTAATTGGCACTCCCTCTGCACCACTCTTGGCCTGCGGTATTTGGCTGAAAAGAACGGAATGCCCCCATAGTCCATCCTGCAGTCACGAGTAGGGAATGAAAACCTTAAAAAAAGGGAAAAGTGCGGAATTGAAATTATGGCAATAACATTTCCTTTCTTTGTACAGTATGCAATTAGTAGATTTCATAACTGGCTATTAGTGAGTGACAAAATTTTAGTCATTCTTCAGACTTTCCCGGTTATCTGTTGACATCTTGAGGCGTCGGATATTCTGCTGAAATCAGTATCGTTCTTGCACGATATTTAGACAACGAGACGCTTTATGTTTGTGAGATGCTATCTGAGACTTTTTTTTGGTCTTTCATTCCGTCTCAGAGGGAGATGGTGGGCTGCAGAAGGGCATAGACCTTTTCAGCCGGTAGTATTAACTTAGTGGTATTCTAGTTCGGCTCTGCTCGTCGAGTGGAACAGGTCCAGTAATTACGTCTACGTTCTCCCCCTCCATAGTACGTTCCAGGCGTTCCGTCTGAGGTCTGCTCCAGCTAGCAGCGTCCTTAGGCGTAAGCTCTTTGATCCGGAGCGCCTGTCAGTGCACTGGCATTCCGTTTTCGATGCGTTGGGCTTCCAGGTGTTCTCTCTGCGTCCGCTGCCACTAGAAACTTCCTTAGGCGTTCCATCTTAGGTCCAGTGCGCGAAGCCGAGCTTTGGTGTTTCGTCTGCTGTACCATGTACCTGTCTGCACGCTGGCGTTCCGTTTTCAATCCAGTGCAGTGCTAGGTGTTCCCTTTGTGGTCCGCTCTCGTTAGTAGCAATGTTATATCTTCAGTCTGGTGCTCCTGGTGCTCTATCTGCGGTTCCTTTCCCAGGTCCACACCCCTGGTTCTTCTTTTTGTGGATATGTGCTTCTGGCCCCATTGCATTTTCAGTAACTCCAGGGCAGGATCTCAGGCTCTATTGAGTGGGTACCCAGTGTCACGATTCATGAGGTTTCCCGTCACCCTTATCTCTACGGATTCTATTATAACACTGTCCCAGTATCTGGGTGTCTTCGCCTGAACGGCTGTTCATTGAATGGTTGCGTTCCAGACAGTGCTCAGCAATGGCTTATTTAGTTCCCTGTCTTAGTCGGGTGTGCCTCTGATGTTATTTGCATCTGATGGCTACTGTTCTAGTTGTCTGGCCAACATACGAAATGCCACATTGACAAGGTATATTGTAAATTGCTGGTTTTCGTAGTCTCGGGTCGTCTTCACGTTTCCCAGTAGGCCTCCTATTTTGGAAGGTGGGCAGAACACACACTTGATGTTGTACTTCTTGATAATGCTGCTGATTCTGGCAGAAAAAAATCGTGCATGGGGCAGGTACACCACAGATCGTATGGCAGAGAGGCTGGCTGAAGGGCCTTCTGAATTTGTTTGGCCGTGTGTCCATTATTGCAGAACACTGACCGTAAAAAACTCTCTGGGTCGAACAAGGTGTGTGCCCTGTGGACTAATGTCTTCAGAACTCCGTTCTTCTGCACTCGGCGGTGACAGCTGCTTGCGATACCCACTTTGGCCAAACGAGCCATCTACTCTCCTTTTGACAGGTACATCAAGAAAATGCAACTAGCCATCCTTTTCCAGTCCCATGGTGAACTCATTGAGACTACTCTGATGCCAGATCACAAAGGTAGCATCCATGTATATCTAGCTGCCTCTAATGATTCCTGATCAAATCTCTCCATGAACATATTGGCAACCACTGCAGATGGAGGACTGCCCATGGCTACACCTTCTGAGAAAATACGTTGAGGTCAGTATATGTCTAAACAGGTCTAATAGAGCATCGTCAAATTTTTCTGCAGTCAGTTCCAATGAGCCTTTCAGTGGCACAATAGTGAACATGGATACCGCATAAAAACTGACCATTATATGAGATTCTATGATAGGTAGTTGCTTGAGACATTACAAGAAGCCCCCTAGTTGCAGATGTGGCGAATACACTTCACCACTCATGGGAGCAACTTCAAATACTTGGCTGCTGGGTGCGTTGTTGCGCCAACCGCTGACAACTGGGCGCAATGGTGCGCCATCTTTGTGTATTTTGGCAGCCCTTAGAGTCTAAGTGGAACTGGCGCTCTTGATCGCAGTTGTCAGGCATACCAGTTTCCTTCAAGAGAGCACTAGTCTTCTTGTCCACTTTGCCACAGGGTCACAATCCAAAAATCTGAGTACAGAGTCCTCCACAAGCTGACGCACTTCCCATTATAATCAACCTACCACCGAGAAGCATCAGCTGTTCTATCAATGACAGCTCACTCGCCAAGACACGAAACCCCGCATCAGCTGCATGATGCGGGAAATTCAGGCAGCCATAGAGAAGCACAGGAACCAGGACCGGGCAGGCCTCGTGTCCACGCTAAAATCTGAAGATGGCACCGCCTGGAGAGAAGTCATAGGCTTCCTGCGCCGCTGGCAGCGCATTCTGCCGCTGCAGGTAGGCGACGACTCCAGCGTGCTGGCCGACACATTCGGGGACAACTTCACGCCGGTGGCCGACATCGTCGATAAGAATCACAACTGTCAGGCTGAAGATCAACTGTCTACCTCCCTGGCCGCCAGTACACAAGATGGCGTCATACAGCCGATCACGGCGGAAGAATTCGCTTTTCTGCTCCATTCTCTGAACGCTAGGAATGCAGGAGGCAGCGGTGGCATCAACAGCCACCTGCAGAAGAATCTTCCACCTGGGGTCCGACGGCCATTAGTTGATATTTTCAATCAGTTACTTCGGACGGGGGTCTACCCCTTCCCTTGCAAACATGCGGAAGTGGTTTCTATCCTGAAAACCGATAAGGGCCAACGCTAGGTAGCCAGTTACCGGCCCTTGTGCCTGCTTCTGTACCTCTCGAAGGTATGGCATTTGCTATACGTGAAGCATGACATAGGAGACGGATAGTATGAGTTTCGGAGTGACTTCTAAATCTCTCACCAGCTGCTGAGACTGTGGAACCGGAAATGAGGGCGTTGGAAATCAGGGATTGCGCTGGAGAAGTGTTGCTCGACGTTTCCATGGCCTTCGACTACGTGTAGCACAACGGCGTCGGGTGCAAACTCTTTGTGCATGGGATGGCGATGTCACAGGTGGTCCTCCTCCTATCCTACCTTGCTGGGAGGACCTTTCATATGAGGGCAGACGAAGGGTTGTCCACTGAACGGCAGTTACGTGCAGGAGTACCGCAGGGTTCGATTCTTGATCTCTTGCTGTACCCCCAGTTCACTACTGATGCAAAGGTGGTGCGTACAGAGCTGACTCTCTACGCCTGCAAAATGAACCTCCGTACAACGACACGTCGCCCACAACTCAGTTGAGACGCGAAGGGAGCATGAGCGACTTAGCGGCGACTTAAATTTAATGCCGTCAAGAGCCAAGCATTAGTGTTCACCTGAAGGAAGCTATCGCCATGTCTGCCACCTGGAAACGCCATGGGAGGTCCCATTTCATGGGCGGAAACCGCGATATATTTCGGGGTGATCCTCGACCAAAGGCACACTTAGGCCCCACATTTTCGTGACGCCAGAAATAGAGCACTTGGGCGCCTACATGCCCTGTATCCGCTGTTTACGCCCCGATCGTCACTGCTGCCACACCACAGCATTACACTCTACCTAACACTAGCCAGACAACTGTTAGATTAAGAGGTCGTGGTGCAAGGGAAGGCCGCTGACTTACACATCGCGGAGCTATAGAAGGTTGCAGAACCGAGCTCTGAAACTCTGTCTGCGCCTCCCGAGGCTATATTCAACTCGTCTGCTGCACGAAGACACTGGAAGTCCCCTTTTGTGGGACAGAAACCTGGAGAGTGCACGTGCATTACACGAAAAATCGGAGCAGTCCCCGCAGTCGGCTCTTCATAGAACTGGGCCACTAGCCACACCAGAGGCGTACAACACGTTTGTCTGAGTTGCTGCAAGAATAATTTTCTCCGCAACAGCCTAAGGTAAACTCTCCATGACACCAGAATGCAGTCTTGTTGCAGCATGAGGACAGTCATCCTCACACTACCTGAGGCCAGTCCAACAAGTCGCATGATACATAACACCACATCGAGAAGTGCAGCAGGAACAACATTTTAATGTTTAATCTGCAAACATGTCGAGCAAGAAATGCTCGACATACAGGACTAGCGACTCGATGAAGAGTCTCAGGTTGACCTGATGATGATAACGAGTCACTTGTCGAAATAACGTGCAAGAATGAAGCTGATATCCGGCATAATATCCCACTGCTCAAGACATCGAAATTTTAGTAACCAGCAACACACTCAGCAACGATATGAAGCATTGAAAATTTACTTCCGAAAACTCTTTCCTATTACATAAATATTACACGTGTCAATATAGTGTGTTTTTATGAATTGTAGAAGTGGGTTTTAAATTCATTTTTCCCACCAAATCGAAGACTACGGGAAGCCGTTCTAATTGGTTCAGGTGATGCGATGTTCTAAGGCGAAAATTCAGAAAATTGCTCTCGAGAGCAGGTCCATCTCCCAACATGATTGCAACCATTATCTGAATTGAGCCCATTGGTCCAGTTGACTAGATGGCTCACTAGCTATATTTTCCCAGTTTTTTCATCTTCCAATCCTAAGCATTATTACATTCCATTCCTTAGCCGCTGATCTGATGAATGCACCTCTACAGTCGATGTCTGAAACAGTATTTCTTTATTGTAGGATTGCCTTCTACTATATATCCCTTTCTCTTCCACGAAAAATTATGAGTTTCTCGATTGGATTAGAAAATTTTGAGATTCTCAAGCAAATAAGCTCACCGAACATAGTCTTAAACACATTGCTTACCGTAAAAGAGCACACTAGTCACTTTGGAACACTGTGGTCGGTGTTGGACCGGTACCAGTGAGTCATGTGGACCTACACCGCTGACAAAAGCTATCATCTGTTTCATAACATTATTTCATGACATTGCTTGGGCTTACTGATTCCAGATGTGATGGATGTGAATCAGAAAGTTTCTTTAAACATTTTTGCTGATGAAGATTTGATTTCTCTTCTACATCTTCATGATGAGCATGCTGTGGATACCCATATCTTCCAAGATGACAGCACTCATTTTCACAAGGTTACACCTTACAGGTTTTACGAACGCTCACGCACCTATGACTTCTCTATGGACTCACTATCGCTCTTTATTAATCCCATAGAAAATTTCTGTGGTTATTTGGAACAGCTATATGGGACCTAATCACCAATGTCTGGCTTCAGCAGGATATGGTATACTTAAAGAAACCTGGAGAAGATTTGCATTCTGAATCTCTAAAAGACAAAATCTGAGGCAGCTTCTCAGCATAATTGCAATCCATTTCATGGCCACTCACCTGACGAAGGAACTCGGCAGTATATGTGTGAACTAGCATTTCTTTGCTGTGGGATTCGCTTCTACTCAACGTCTGTCATCGGATTCTCGACGCAAAGAAGAATCTTTAGTCACAATTTACCAATATTGTCACGCCGTAACCACAATTAAATCCCAATCCGAAGGTGCCGTCGTCAGTGAAGTACAACACCTGTAACCGAAAGCACGTTTATAACTGAAACCAACGTACAGCCAGAACAGAACTGAACTGCTGGACCGTGAGTTCAGCTGCTTGTACAAACATCGGATATTATAGAGTGCTGATAGTTGTACAAGCATCACAGTTTACGGAATATACAAACGTTCCAGAAATAATAAATATGAGGGGCGCTCAATAACTTGTGCAAAATATTTTGTTCGTGTGTTTTCGATTGAAAAATGCAGAATTTGTTATGGAACATCGTGCGATATTCCCACTTCAGCCCCTATAGTTTCCCTGATCGGTGGCGGCACTATATTATGTAGCCTTCAAAATGCTGTTTGTAACTAAGGTGCGTTCGAAACAGAGAGCTGTCGAGTTTCTTTAGGCTGAAAACCACAAAACTGCAGATATTTTTAGGCGCTTGCAGAATGTCTATACATACATAGTAGTGAACAAAAGCATGGTGAGTCGTTGGGCGAGCCGCCTGTCATCATCGCAACAGTGTCTCACAAACCAATCCGATTTCCTGGATGCCGGCCGGTCGCAAGCAGCTGTGACTTCTGCAGTGTTGGAAACATGTGGGTAGGGTTGGGTTGTTTGGGGGAAGAGACCAAACAACGAGGTCATCGGTCTCATCGGATTAGGGAAGGAAGTCGGCCGTGCCCTTTCAAAGGAACCATCCCGGTATTTGCCTGGAGCGATTTAGGGAAATCACTGAAATCCAGAATCAGGATGGTCGGACGCGGGATTGAACCGTCGTCTTACCAAATGCGAGTCCAGTGTGCTAACCACTGCGCCACCTCGCTCGGAAAACATGTGGAAACTCATTCTAGTTGTTCGACGGATCGTAATCAAGCACCTCGATGCAAAACTGGACGTCTCTGTTGATGAGACCGACATACTCCAGGGCAGCTCACAAAACTTCTTTGGACTTTTCTTCATGATCCATCCTACAGCCAGCATCTCGCATTTTCTGACTTCCATCTGTTTGGCTCAACGAAGAATGCACTCCGCGGGAAGCAGAGCGTGGATGACGCAGAAATACATTGGCCTCGATGTCGACCATTAGAGGCGTACCATGCGGCAGACAGTTTTTCCCAGCAAGGTGGAATAAGGCCGTCGCATCGAACAGAGATTGTGCTGAAAAACAGTTTTGTAGCCAGAAGAGTGCAGAATAATATGGTGTACTGGAATCCTGAATAATGCCAACTCGGTTTCAGAAAAAAGTGTGTTGCATTATTTATTGAAAGCCCCTCGTAATTACAGGCAGTCAGGTCAGCACGCCACAGTGCATGCAACAAAGCTGATAGCAATATGTTGAACACAACCCGCCCAGTTATTTCAGTCTTTGATGTGATACCATTGTGAAAAATACACAGGGTTTCTTATCCATCACTGTTGTTATCCTTTCTGTCGGAAACCAGTCACTAACTCTAGGCTAACGCGGTGCCCTGACAGTTCCCGCGCAGTAAAATGAATTACCTTGCCACTACTGACATTGCTGTACTCCGAGTCCACGCTGGGATTGCAAACACTTCACTTCTCTCCCACCACCAAGAGGAAAGGAAAAACAGGGAGGACTAACACAAATACAAAAATGCTACAGAAAAAAAACGTACTCAAAGGAACAAAGGAAAATGGAGTGTGTGAGAAAAGAGAAAGGAAAGAGAAGGGAGTGAGGGAGGCGGGTTGCATCGCCATCTGGAACTGAGCGCCGCCGTTCCCAGGCTTGATTAATGACCGGGCGGCGTCGGTTGCTCGATGCTGCTATCTGGCGGCGCCGCGATTGCCGTTGCGGTTCCTGTCTGCGCCGTTCTGTGCCTGTTGTATCCTCTAACACCGCGAGCTGCTGCGACTGATCCCACACTCCGTCCGCCGGTGTCGACCGTCACACTGCTGCTAAAGTACTCCACTGATACGCTGCCGAACTGTAGAGAAGAAGTCACGGACGTGATATGGTTGTCTGCTCTAGTGCGGGATGCGAGAGCCGCTGTTGAGTAAACTCTTGCGATGGTACAAAAACACACTCTCCAGTTACATTAGTGTGACCACCAGTCCAAAGTTCTGAATAATATCCGTTCATTTGCATTTTTATGGAGATGAACAAGCTCATGTCGTTTGTCCAGTTTCATGAGGACAGTATGATACACTTCAGAGTTGATCGTTGGACCATGAGGGAGGACATTTAACAGAGTAACCCCTTCAGAGACTCAGAAGACCGTCGCCATGACTTTAGTGGCTGAGGGAGCCACTTCCAACTTTTTCTCAGGAGGAGGGATGGTAAGGTGCCACTTCCGATTCGAAGTGATGAATCCACGTCTCGTCGTACAAATTGTCACTATCAGCGTCATAACGCGCAAGCAACTCCGCACAGGTTATTCTTCGTTGTTCTTTATGGTTTTCGGTTAGGCAGTGAGGAGCCCAGTTAGCACACACTTTTGAGTACCCCAACAGGTAGATGAGTGTGTCAGAACCACAACGAGGACGTCCAGTTGTGCAGCGATGTGAGATTGAATATGTTTGCGTGACCTTGTTCCGGTGATGGCACATGGCTCGCCCAACGACTCACCGTGCTTTTGCTCATCGCCGGATCTCCGTAGACACTCTGCCTACGATATATATATATGTATGCAATGCTAACAGCTCACAGGTATATATATATATATATATATAAGGCTTTATATATGTGTATGTATAACACAGCGCTTATGAGTACCTTCGATATATATATATATATATATATATATATATATATATATATATATATACTACAGGCAATTAAAATTCCTACACCACGAACATGACGTGCTACAGACGCGAAATTCAACCGACAGAGAGAAGATGCTGTGATATTCAAATGATTAGCTTTTCAGAGCATACACACAAGGTTGGCGCCGGTGGCGAAACCTACAACGTGTTGACATGTGGAAAGTTTCCAACCGATTTCTCATACACAAACAGCAGTTGCCTGGTGAAACATTGTTGTGATGCCTCGTGTAAGGAGGAGAAATGCGTACCATCACGTTTCCGACTTTGATAAAGGTCGGATTGTAGCCTATCGCGATTGCGGTTTATCGTATCGTCACATTGCTGTTCGCGCTGGTCGAGATCCAATGACTGTTAGCAGAATATGGAATCGGTGGGTTCAGGAGGGTAATACGAAACGCCGTGCTGGATCCCAACGGCCTAGTATCACTAGCAGTCGAGTTGACAGGCATCTTATCCGCATGGCTGTAACGGATCGTGCAGCCACGTCTCGATCCCTGAGTCAACAGATGAGGACATTTGCAAGACAACAACTATCTGCACGAACAGTTCGACGACTTTTGCAGCAGCGTGGACTATCAGCTCGGAGACCTTGGCTGCGGTTACCCTTGACGCTGCATCACAGACAGGAGCGCCTGCAATGGTGTACTCAACGACGGATCTGGCTGCACGAATGGCAAAACGTAATTTTTTCGGGTGTATCCAGGTTCTGTTTACAACATCATAATGGCCGCATCCGTGTTTGGCGACATCGCGGTGAACGCACGTTGGAAGCGTGTATTCGTCATGGCCATACTGGCGTGTCACACGGCGTGATGGTATGGGGTGCCATTGGTTACACATCTCGGGTACCTCTTGTTCGCATTGACGGGACTTTGAACAGTGGACGTTACATTTCAGATGTGTTACGACCCGTGGCTCTACCCTTCATTCGATCCCTGCGAAACCCTACATTTCAGCAGGATAATGAACGACCACATGTTGCAGGTCCTGTACTGGCCTTTCTGGATACAGAAAATATTCTACTGCTGCCCTGGCCAGCACATTCTCCAGATCTCTCACCAACTGAAAACGTCTGGTCAATGGTGGCCGAGCAACTGGCTCGTCATAATACGCCAGTCACTACTCTTGATGAACTGTGGTATCGTGTTGAAGCTGCATGGGCAGCTGTACCTGTACACGCCATCCAAGCTCTGTTTGACTAAATGCCCAGGCGTATCAAGGCCGTTATTACAGCCAGATGTTGTTGTTCTCGGTACTGATTTCTCAGGATCTATGCACCCAAATTGCGTGAAAATGTAATCACATGTCAGTTCTAGTGTAATATATTTGTCCAATGAATACCCGTTTATCATCTGCATTTTGTCTTGGTGTAGCAATTTTAATGGCCAGTAGTGTAATAGTAATTTAGAAAGCCCTCTCGAAGAATGGTCATGTGCCGCGCATCTGTATACCGTCAGATCTAAATACAAGGACTCCTTAGGCTGTGGCTATGCAGATATTAAACATATAAAGATTGAACTACTTCACCTACTGAAAGATGTGTGAATTTAATTTAGACGGCTGAACTCCTAGTAATTGAAAGCTCGCTAAGATGCGACATGAACATAGCAGCTAACCATATCGTAATAATGACGGGCTAACACTTCGCGGTGAGGACACTAACATTAGTTGGTAAGGGCGAATAGAGTTGTTGTTTCCCATAACGAATAGATGCAGCAGCATCAGATGCGCACTGAACGTGTACGGAGATGTCTGTTGTGAGGATCAGTGGCCACGCTGGATTGTAGGGAATGAGAAAGATGGTCATTTGTCGAAGGACGCAACAACGAATAGAATACAAAAGTGATGAATTCCAGCTGCTTCTCTCCTTGATGTAGTTACACACGTGGATCGTGCCTAGTACAAAAAAAAAAAAAAAAAAACCTCTGACATTTACCGAATGTCCATTGGTGTGCTGGAAAGTGGACCGTGAATTGCCACTCAACTAGCATAGAGAAGTTTGTAAGGAGCATTGCCAGTTTGAAATGCAACCACGGCTGGTACCGTCAACACATCTATAGGCACCACATCATACCATCATCGTAATGAGAGTGTAGGTTGATTGAGAACGTCAACCACATCTACTTAAGCTACTTTCTGTGCAGAAGAGAATTAAACTAGCTACTTACGGAACTTGCACATATGAATCAAGAACTTCCTTTTTGACTACAGTGAATATATACATTTATAAACTGCTTGTGGAATTTGTCTTAAAAGTTGATATTCAATTTTCAATTATAATCGTAAAGTTCGTGTGTTTGTGTGCTTGTGTTTGTGTGTGTGTGTGTGTGTGTGTGTGTGTGTGTGTGTGTGTTTGTCTATAGACGTTTATTTCAAGGAGCCATTGTTCTTCATCATGTCGATGAATTTTGTTTTACATTTCTCATAGATTAATCCTTTCGACGGGCGTGCAGCACTATAAGTTTGGGCTGCCTATGTAGCTAAACTCAGAGGCAAAAAAGTGCGTGTTAAATGTGTTATTGGGCCGTCATTGCTTTTGACGCCTTTAATTATTTCAAAAGAGACAATATCACGATTTTTCAAACCTCGCTACAAGCATCCAGTTATCAACAATCCAGTATTGGCTCTCTCTCTGAGAACTATGCGACTCAACTTCTGAGGTCATCAGTCGCCTAGAACTTAGAACTAATTAAACCTAACTAACCTAAGGACATCACACACATCCATGCCCGAGGCAGGATTCGAACCTGCGACCGTAGCGGTCACGCGGTTCCAGACTGAAGCGCCTTTAACCGCACGGCCACACCGGCCGGCAATCCAGTATTGGAGATGTGTAGCCTAACGTACCGGTGTGAGCAATAGCCCCTTTTCGAGGTACCTGAGTGCAAATGTTCATCGAATGCAATTCTCTTTGCAATGTCAGCTTTCATTGACAGCAGCGATTACTTTTATGATTGAAACCGATTGTGACTGATAACGGGTGACACTCGTCTTCTGTTCCTGTTAGCAACAAAAAAGGTCATAAAACTACTGTGGAGGTATAAGGTACTGAAAACAGCATCAGTGTAGAAACGAAAAAAACTAGATTGGGGGAAGATAAGGAAAGATTAATAACATGAAAAATGGAATTATAAGAAAAATTTGAAGGCTATATGAGATCAGTGTAAGAAATAAGAATACTAAGGTCATTGTTGGTCTGCAATAAAGAAAAACGAAGTTAGGAGAATGGACAAAATTTGGGGCGAATTCAGCTACTGTAATTCGTGAAAGGAATTGTGATTCCTTAATATACTGATATCGTGATAACTATGACCGCAATATGAACCCACTTCACTGCATTAGTTTTTTTTTCTCTGCGTCCAATAGTCTTCCCGCAAACACATCACATAGTTTACTACGTGATGTTTCCTGCACGTCGTAACTGGCGTCTATGTAGACTACGCCTGTCAGTACAGACTGTCTGTCTTGCATCCATGCCTCCTTATTTGAATGTCTGATCTGCTGCCCAGGTGAAAATAGACATTAACTGCTTGCTCGTGCCACACTTACTTGGAGGTACCAACCAACTTAAAATCATAGGACTCATAATAACTATGTTTCTGTAAATGAAGTAAATACTGATATAACGTTGTTCAGTATACTGTACTCAGTCATCAGTACGAATATCTGCACTTATACTCTTAAAACCCTGTATGTGACAATAAATTCAAGAATAGCTGGCGGGTACTCCTTGGAGAAGGAAGACACATTCTTCAATGTAGCTACCACTGAAGTAGTAATGATTTTTCCCATTGGTTTTCATCATCTGTCTTAGTTATCTTTTTTATAGTTTCCAAAGTACAAGTATTCAACTGGCTGCCACTGTGAATTTCGGAGAAAAGGAAAGCAAATGTGCAAATATATCAATAACTGCAGTCTATTAACACGAAAGTCTTTCACATCTTACCTGTTTCCGTTTTTATGCTTGTTAAAAAGTTACTTGTCATATCGAATATGTGGAAGCTGTTTATCTCCTAATGTGACGAGTTACTTTGTAACAAGGATACACCTGCAGGTGGAATGCAGACTGATGAGCAAAAACTGTTATTGTCACAATGGTCCTGGTACTCCTTCTGACGTTAATTACGTATCTAATTGACGTTTTTGGTAAAACGAAGACCGACTAATTGTGTAGCAACAACACATAAATGTTATTCGATACTGAAACAGTGTACTTGAGCTAAGAAATGTTGCAGGAAACGCTGAATATGTGTATTTGTTATGTGTTAGGTCTGAGTAAAGCTTCTTCATGGATGGCAAGACACGGCATTATTTTGATGGTAGTTCTACGAAAGACGAGCCTCGTTTCTCCGCTCAAGATGGATGTCGGACGCTGCAGCTGAAGACAGGCGCCCTCCACGGAGAGCTCACAGAGTAAATGCATTCGCTACGTAAGCGCCAGAGACGTTCTGCTGAGCGGAAAAGACAGATGTTCCCGTCAAGTTTTTGTCAGCAAAGATATGTAGTCGTCTCTAAAGATTTAATGCCGCTCTTAGAGCACCGTGAGGAAGGCTCTGAGGACGCGATGGAGAGGGAAGAGAAAAGAACATTTTTTTCTGAGGGAATATGACGCTGCTTCTCATGTCCACATTACACCACAGCGCGTTAGGTACTCCTTCTTTATCCGTACTACGTGAATAGTATAATCATTAAAAATATTGAACGACTTAACCTATTTAGAATAAGCAGTAATAGACATCTGAAATCAGACATATAAACAAGAATTTGTACCAACTTAATGCCACTGGCATATCTTACCTGTTCGTAATTTAGGACCTATTAATGATAGAATGACACTGAAGCGATAAGAAACTGATATAGGCATGCGTATTCAAATACAGAGGCATGTAAACAGGCAGAATTGGCGCTGCGGCCGGCAACTCCTATATAAGACAAGTGTCTATCGCAGTTGTTATATCGGTTACTGCTGCTACAATGGCAGGTTATCAACGTGAGTTTGAACCTGGTGCTATAGTCGGCGCGTGAGCGATGGGACACGGTTTTTCCGTACGACCATTTCACGAGGGTAGCGTGAATATCTGGAATCAGGTAAAACATCACATCTTCGACATCGCTGCGGCCGGAAAGAGATCTTGCAAGGGGACCAACAACTGAAGAGAATCGTTTAACGTGACAGAAGCGCAACCCTTGCGCACATTGCTTGCTGGGCCATCAACAAGTGCCAGTGTGCGAACCATTTAACGAAATATCACCCAAACGGGCTTTCAGAGCTCAAAGCCCACTCATGTACCCTTGATGACTGCACGACACAAAGCTTTACGCCTCGCCTGGGCCCGTCAATACCGACACTGGACTATTGCTGGTTGGAAACATGTTGCCTGGTCGGGCGAGTCTCGTTTCAAAATTTATCGAGCAGATGGATGTGTACGGGTATAGAGAAAACCCCCTGAATCCATGGAACCTGCATGTTAGCAGGGGACTCTTCAAGCTGGTGAAGGCTCTGAATGGTGTGGGGCGTACGTAAGCATGCTGTCTGATCACCTGCATTCGTGTCTATTGTGCATTGCGACGGACTTAGTCGATTCCAGCAGGATAATGTGACACCCCACACGTCCAGAACTGCTATAGAGTGGCTCCAGGAACACTCTTCTGAGTTTAAACACTTGCGTTGGCCACCAAACTTCCCAGACATGAACATTATTGAGCATATCTGGGATAAGTAATAAATATTGTAGAATATTACACTAGTGTAGCGTATTTTCAGTCATAATGTATAAAATATTCTACCAAGAAATGAGGGAACAGTCAATCAACGCAAGAAGGGAAATGAACCACTTTAAGTAATGGTCCCTCAGGAATTAAGTTTTATGCACAAATTATGCGGGTTGCATAGTGGGTATTATGATAATCTGAGAGCACCTGTACTTCTATAGACTAACTACCTCGCACAATCGCACATTAATTTCATTTCAGTAGCTTACTATTACATAGCGATGGAAGTGAGGAGGGAGAGGGAGACCCACTTTACCTTTGGGATCTGTGGGACTCATCAGAAGGTTGCAGTGTTGATCAGAGACTAACAGTTAATATTGATGGCTATCACTACTGTTTGTCTCTTTATTGTTTTTTTTTTCTTTTGAGTTCTAACTTCTGACTGGTTTGATTCAGCCCGCCATGAATTCCTCTCCTGCTCTAACCTCTTCATCTCAGAAAAGCACTTGCACCCAACTTGCTCAATTACTTGCTAGATGTTGAAAGTATTTAACCAAAATTGTATCCTTTTTTGTGAAAGTGTCAATGATAAGGTTGTTCCAAATTAATTTTTCAACAAACCTGCATCTGATTGCGTCTGTGAACTTGTTTTTTGCACTCCTCCATTTTACCAGAAATGCGACATGTATTTGACCCAGCAATCAAGTTTAAGAGAATAATGCCGTTTGTGCAATGGCATTAAGATGGTACTGAAAATTTAACTTTTGGCCCTGATGTTTACTGAATGAAATTATATCTTGACTTGAATAATGCCAGTTCTGAAATGGCATAAAATTACGTATTTGAATTAACTTTGCTCTGATAACGTTAGTTCGACCAAAATCGATTTCAAACCATGAATTGCACATATATATTGCATGGAGGCCTCATTTTCTTTACATTTTTTCATTGGTGGGTAACTTTACTTTACTACTCATTTTCATATTCAATACAAGCAAAGGATGTGGATTATGATTCAGGCTGTTACATTTAAACACAATGTTGATCTCAATATATATATTGCTAAAATTTTAAGTCATACACAAAACCTACCATTTCAAACATTTTTGTAGCACAAATCACTATTACAAAAATTTTTACAAAACCCTTACTGCGCCAAACCTAGGACACACAAATCCTAACTCTGAACATCATCTAACAAAAACCAACTTGAAATGATTATATATCTTCTCTCATTTACGTGCTAAAGTTTGGTCAGAGGCAGCGACCTACCTTAACGCTATCACTACACGTCTGCTTCCTCCGGGCACCTAGCTGCGACTTCCCCCTTAAAGCTGTCTGTATACGTCTGCTTCCACCGGGCACCTACCTGCGACTCTACGGTTTTTTACTGCGCGCGCCCGGCTCTCTTAACCATCAAAGATCCTCCTACGCAAAGATATTATACTCGTTCCACCTTGCGGTTGGGAACTACCGACTATTTTCTTGAGCTACCCTGATCAGACCTTAGCACATACCTTTCAATGTGTTACAATCTCTGTCTTCCCCTACAGTTTTTAGCCTCTACAATTCCCTCTAGTAGCAAGGAGGTTATTGCCTGGTGCCTTAACACTTGTTGTATCACCCTGTCCCTTCTTCTTGTCGTATATTCCATATGTTCCTTTCATCGCCGATTCTGTGGAGGATCTCCTCATTTCTTACCTCATTCGTCCAACTGGCTTTAAACAGTTTTCTGTAGCACCACATTCTTTTCTCTTCCAGTTTTCCCACCAACCATTATTCAGTGCCATTCAGTGCTGTGATCGAAACTTACATGATCAGAAATCCCTTCGTCAAATTAAAGGCTATGTTTCATACAAGTAGACATATCTTGTGCAGTAATTTTCTCTCTGGCTGTGCTAGCCTGCTTTTCATGTCCTCCTTGCTACGTCTGTCATGGGTTATTTTCTTTCCAAGTTAGCAAAAAATGGTTCAAATGGCTCTGAGCACCATGGGACTTAACATCTGAGGTCATCAGTCCCCTACAACTTAGAACTACTTAAACCTAACTAACCTAAGGACATCACACACATCCATGCTCGAGGCAGGATTCGAACCTGCGACCGTAGCGGTAGCGCGATTCCAGACTATAGCGCCTAGAACCGCTCGGCCACCCTGGCCGGCTCCAAGTTAGCAGATTTCATTAATTTCGTCTACATCGTGGCCACCAATTGTGACGTTAAGCTAGTCGCCATTCTCACTTCAGCTACTTCTCAATGCATTTGTTTTTTTTTCGGTTTACTTTCAATCCATATTCTGCACTGATTAGACTGTTCATACCACTCAACACATCCTGTAACCCTTCTTCTTTGTCAATGAGGATAGCAATGTCATCCGCGGATTTTATCACTGATTTCGTTTCCTCCTTAATTTTAATCTCACTTTCGAACCTTTCTTTTATTTACATCATTGCCTCTTCGATGTACAGAATGAACAATAGGGGTGAAAGACTACATCTCTGTCTTAAACCCATTTTAATTTGAGCCCTTCGTTCTTGGTCTTCCAATGCTATTGTTTCCTCTTGTTTCTTGTACGTTTTATATTTTACCCGTCTTTCCGTATAGCCTACTCCAATTTTTCTCAGAATTTCGAACACATTACACCAATTCACTCTGTCGAATCCTTTTTCTAGATCGATAGATCCTATGAGCGTATCTTGATTTTTCTCTCGTCTTACTTCCACTATCAACCGCAACGTCAGAACTGCCTCTCTGGTACCTTTACCTATCGTAACCCCAAACTTTCAGTCATCTAGTAGATCCTCAATTTTCTTTTCCATTCTTTCGAATATTCTTGTTGTCAGCTACTTGGATGCATGAGCTGTTGAAGATGATTGTGCATTAATTCTTGAACTTTTCGGCTCTTGCTGTTTTCGGAATTGTGTGGATGTTTTTCCGAAAGTCTGATGATACATCGCCAGTCTCATATCTTCTGCGCACCGACGTTAATAGTCGTTTTGTTGCCACTTCCCCAACAATTTTCGAAATTCGAAAGGTATGTTATTCATCCCTTCTGTCTTATTTGATATTAAGTCTCCCTAAGCTCTTTTAAATTCTGATTCTAATATTGGATCCCCTATGTCTTCTATATCGACACCTGTTTCTCTTTCTATCACGTAATCAGAGAGGCCTTCAGAGTACTGTTCCCACTTACCTGCTTTCTCTTCTGCATTTAACAGTGGAATTCTCATTTCATTATTAATGTTACCACCTTTGGTTTTAATTTCACCAAAGGTTGCTTTGACGTCTCTAAATGCTGAGTCAGACCTTCCGACGATCATTTGTTTTTCGATTTCGTCATAATTTTCCAGCAGCCTTTTCGCCGTGTCTGCCCAGAACTATACATTCATTTCATTCGTAAGTGATTTACATTCTCGTATTCCTATCTTTCCTGAACAATTTGAACTTCCCTCTTTCGTCGATAAACTGAGGTATTTGTACTTCTTCTGTTAAATGGTTCAAATGGCTCTGAGCACTATGGGACTTCTCAGGTCATCAGTCCCCTAGAACTTAGAACTATTTAAACCTAACTAACCTACGTACATTACACACATCCATGCCCGAGGCAGGATTCGAACCTGCGACCGACTGTAGCGCCTAGAACCGCTCGGCCACTTCGGCCGGCCTTCTTCTGTTACCCGAGGGTTCTTGGCAGATATCATCCGTGTACCAATGACTGAGTGTCCAACATCTGTGATTGCCCTTGTAGAGATGTTCACTCCTCTTGAACTGAACTACTTGCTGTGACACTTCTTAACGCAGTAGCCACGTAGTTAGAGAACTTCAAAGGTGTATCATCATTTCTGAGCACTTCACTTTCTTCTATACTGATTCTTAAGGAGGAATCTGTTGAAATTCGTTTTATTCTTTATCATAAAGATTGCGATCTGAGTCCATATCGTCTCCTGAGTGCCCATTATAATCCAGTATCTGATTTCGGTATCTTCGTCTGACTATGATGTAATCCAGCTGGAATCTTCCGGTGTCGCTGGGTCTTTTCCATGTGTGCCTACTCCCCTTGTGATTACTGAGCAGATACTCGCTATTACCATCGGAAATTTATTTCGACTCACACTTAGTCTTTATCCTCTCTCATTCCTAATGTCTAGCCCTCATTCTCCCGCAAACTTTTCTTTCATTATACTTGAAAAAAGAGACAGCATTGGTCGTATATTTTTTACTATTGCAAAATCGATTTTCTGTACTGAGCGACCATCTTCAGTGCTATATTGTATAACTTAAATTGGGATGCACTGTTGTCACTAAGCTTACGGCAATCACATAGAGTCTATATGATTGCCGTAAGCTTAGTGACAACAGTGCATCCCAATTTAAGTTATACAATATAGCACTGAAGATGGTCACTCAGTGACAGAAAATCGATTTTGCAATAGTAAAAAATATACGACCAATGCTGTCTCTTTTTTCAAGTATACCTGTTACCTGGTCGTAGTGCACAAGACAACATGGAGTCGCCAATCAATATAATTTTCTTTCATTTCTGCCCCTACAACGGCGTGCCGATCCTCCATGATTATTAGATTTTCTTCTCCGTTTACGTATTGAATTACCCGTTCAATATCCTCATACATTTTCTCTATTTCTTTATCTTATGACTTCGAGGCTGGCTTGTATAAATGAACTATTACTGTTGGCGTTGGTTTGCTGGCGCATCTCATGAGAACAACCCTGTCACTGAACTGTTCACAGTATCTCACTCTCTATCCTCCTTATACCTTTTTCTGCTGCTGTTGATATTACCCTCATCTTCCCATTTCACTTCACTGACCCCTCACTATTTGAATTTAACTTTTGGATTTGGATTTAACTTTTGAGGTTTCCTACGACGTTCAAACTCTTCCTTCCAGTGACCGCAATGGACCTAACCCGGAATCTTTTGCCAATGGACAGATCATCATTACACTTTTTCAATTACAGGAAACATGTCCTGTGGATGCACTATATGTTTCTTTAATGCTGCCTTCTGCCACTCTTTTGGGGCAGTTTTCTACCCTCCGCCGTCTTTGACAAGAGCGTTGGCAGAGCGAGGGTGATATCTTATATCGAAGGTCTTGGGCCTCCATTACTGATGATTTTTATTCAAAATCTAAATAGTGGCGAGATTCTAAACCGAGACCCACGACATATTGATTGTTAGCCAAAGACGCTATGGCTCATTTTTTTCGTCATTGTTCTCATCGAGCGTCTGGGTGGACGTCACACGACGCCCCTTCAAGGTCATCGTTGAATTCTTCACTCACTTATTTTTCATTTTTTAATTTAATTTAATTAAATTTATTACAGAACGACCGAAAACGCTGAATACCGTGTAGGTGAAAGAACCTGACAAAGATAGATCCATGGTGGATGTCCCAGAAATCTACTCAGTGAGCTATGGCGGCCAATACGCCCCTATACTACGGTTTCTAGTCCCCAACATTTAATTTATGTTTTAGAACTGACAAGAAATAGAAAGATTGTGTTGTTAATAAATGCCGCCGCTTTTCCTCAGAATCTGCTGCAGTTATGTTTGTTACGTAGATAACATTAATTACGTCATTGACGACTGAGTATTTATTATATTTCCAACTAAATGCGTTTAGCCGATTCATGGTAGCTATAATCAGGGATCTGTAATATAATGAAGATTATATATAGGTTGTATCAAAAAGAATCATCCGATTTGCCACTTTTATATATCTGAAACTAATAAACATATACAACGAGTTTTGTTTTTTGATGTACGGGAAACTCAAAACTTTTTTTTCATACCTTTCTATAGATGTTCAATATGTCCCCTTGATATGCACGGCATATGTCAATACGGTATTCAAATTGTTCGCACACTGCAGCGAGCATGTCTTGAGTTACAGCTTCCGTACCCCATATTCTCACATTATGACGGCTCACGTTTCCATTTAAATGGGATGTTGCCTCGTCGCTAAACACTAAGCATGGAAGAAAACCGAAAAGGGTTCAAATGGCTGTGAGCACTTATGAGAATTTACATCTGAGGTCATCAGCCCCCTAGAACATAGGACTACTTAAACCTAACTAACCTAAGGACATCAAACACATCCATGTCAGAGGCAGGATTCGAGCTTGCGAGCGTAGTAGCACGCGGTTCCGGACTGAAGCGCCTAGAATCGCTCGGCCACCGCGGCCGGCTGGAAGAAAACTGTCATCCTCCATCGTGCCAAGAATGGAATTACAGAACTCCACACTTAGTTATCACCTTCACGAAGAGCTTCTAGTACATGAATTTTGTATGATTTCATGTGTAAACGTCGACGCGATACACGCCACACGGACATCGGGGCATGTTGAGATGCACAGCGAATGGATTTCTGCGGACTGTGTTTGAAACTGTGGCGGATACGTTAGACGTCTGTGTCAGACACTCGGGGACGACCCGGTGATTTGCCTTTACATAAACAACCTGTTTCTTCGAATTGTTCATGCCATTGTTTAATCATCCGTCCTACAGGAGGATCCACACCATACTTAGTACGAAATTCTCGCCGAACAGTTCTTACTGACCAGCACTGCGCAAAATGTAGAACAGCGCACACTGCTGCTGCCATGGGAACCATGTAAAACTCGAGAGTTTGCTCTTTTCAACACCGCGTTGTTCACGCACATATCTCAAATAACATAATAGTTATAATTTTTTAAAATCGGATAATTCCTTTTGATACACCCTGTACTTACACATATTTTTAGAAGGTCTGTCGTGTTTCTTGGCACTAGATTTAAATTATCTTCTCTCATTTTTCCACGAATTCCTCTCCTGTGCCAACCTCTTTATCTCAGAGTAGCAGTTTCACCCTACGCCCTCAATTATTTGCTTGATGTATTCCAATCGCCTTCTTCGTCTACAGTTTTCGCCCTCTACAGTTCCCTCTAGTATACTGGAAGTTATCCCCTGATGTCGTAACAGATATTCTATCATTGTGTCCCTTTTTTTGTCAGTGTTTTCCATATGTTCATTTCCTTGCCGATTTTGCGGAGAAACTCCTCATTTCTTACCTTATCATTCCACCTAATTTTCTACACTCTTCTGAATCACCACATCTCAAAGGCTTCGAGTCTCTTCTGTTCCGGTTTTCCCACAGCCCATGTTTCACTACCATACAATGCTGCGCTCCACATATAAATTCTCAGAAATTTATTCCTCAAGTTAAGACCTTTGTTTGAGACTAGTAGACTTCTCTTGGCCAGGAATTCCTTAACTTCGTCTACTACGTGATCCAACATTGTACTGTTAAATTTCTCGCTGTTCTCATTTCTGCTGCTTCTCATTACTTTGGTCTTCCTTCGATTTACTCTCAATCCATATTTTGTACTCGTTAGACAGCTCATTCCGTTCAACACATCCTGCAGTCCTTCTTCACTGTCACTGGCGATATCAACGATATCAGAAAATCTTATCATTGATATACCTTCTACCTGTATTTTAATGTAATTCTTGAACCTTTCTTTTATCTCCTTCACTGCCTCTTCGTCGTATAGACTGAACAGTAGGCGCGAAAGATTACACCCCTGTCTTACACCATTTTTAATCGGAACGCTTTGTTGTCTGCCAGTTTTATTGTTTCCTCTCGGTTCTTGTACATATTGTATACTACCCAGTTTTCCCTATAGCTTTCCCTCGGAATTTCGACATATTGCACCATTTTACTTTGTCGAACGGTTTTTCTAGGTCGACAGATCCTACAAGCTAGACTTGATTTTTCTTTGGCCAAGCTTTCACCACCAAACGCAACGTCAGAAAAGCCTCTCTGCTGCCTTTATCTTTCCTAAGCCCAAACTGATCGTCATCTAAGACATCCTCAGTTTTCTTTCCCACTCTTCATGATATTATTCTGTTCAGCTACTTGGATGCGTGAGCTGTTAAGCTGATTATGCGATAGTTCTTGAACCTATTGGCTCTTGATATCTTCTGAGTTGTGTGGATGATATTTCTCCGAAAGTCTGATGATATATCGCCAGTCTCATACATTCTACACTCCAACGAACATCACCAGGCTCATACATTCTATACACCAACGTGAACAGTGGATTTGTTGCCACTTCCCCTCAACGATTTTCGAAATTCCGAGGGAATATTATTCACCCTTTCTGTCTTATTTGATCTTAAGTCTCCAACAGCTCTTTTAAATTCTGATCCTAGTATTGCATCTCCTACCTCTTCCCTGTAGACTCCTTCTTCTGTCACGTCGTCAGACAAGTCTTCCCGCAAGTAGAGGTCTTGAATATACTCTTTCCACCTATCAACTCTCTCATCTGCATTTAACAGTAGAATTTCCATTGAATCCTTAATGTTACCGCCCGTACTTTTAATCTTATCAAAGTCTGTTTTGACTTTTCTATATGAATCCATCCTTCCAATAATCATTTCTTTCTACATGAATCCCACCTTCCAATAATAATTTATTTTTCTATTTTTTCACATTTTTCATGTGGCCATTTTATCTTAGCTTCCCTGCATTTCCTATTTATTCCGTTCCTAAGTGACTCGTATTTCTGTATTCCACAATCTCCATGAACATTTTTGTACCTCCTTCTTTAATCGATCAGCTGAAGTGCACTGGTGTCCAGACTTAAAGTAACAAATGGAAATTTTGCAAAGTTGCCTTTATTTTACCACCAAGCAGTATGAACAGGCGATAGTAAAGTAGAACCAATGTAAAGAATACAGAACATAATGAAGTGCAACGTGCATAACGGTAGGCAAATAAGTTCTTCGTTTGCTTCCAAGTTAACGAAATTGCATGCACATTCCGACAAATGGTTAATGTGCTTAGTACGAGGTGTGACCATCTTTGGCACCAATACAGACCTGTCAACGTCTGAACATGCTGTGAATGATATCATCAATCTCATGTTGAGGCAATAACGTCCATTCCTCCTGCAGAGCTGCTCACAAGTTTTGGAGAGTGGTTGGTGGATGCTGACGTGATGCAAGCCATCTCCCTAGTGTGGTGTCACCGCCAGACACCACACTTGCTAGGTGGTAGCTTTTAAATCGGCCGCGGTCCGTTAGTATACGTCGGACCCGCGTGTCGCCACTGTCAGTGATTGCAGACCGAGCGCCGCCACACGGCAGGTCTAGAGAGACTTCCGTGGCACCAACGCCGCGGTGGGCAGTGGTCATACTGTTTTGGCTTATCAGTGTATATTGACGTGGAACTTGAATGCTGAGGACAGGGATCCACACACAGTGATCCCAAAAATTGAGGGATCTTGGTACATTCTTTTTTGCATCTTGAACGTTTTCAGAGGTACTCCATGCTGAATGACTGAAAGACTTCCAACAATCATATGTTAAATGAGTGCGTGGCGGCTGTTCTTTCGGACATATCCGAAAGAATAGACACTACGCACTCATATAATTGATTCACCTCGATGGGAGCCACCAGCTTCACTGTGGATGCTCAACTACGTTCGAGCTGCTGTGGAAATCTCAATATAGTGAGGCTGGAGGAAATGGACGAGGGCTGCGGACGGATTGCGGCTGGTGGGAGTTTGGTCAGACGGAGGCGTGCTGAAGCAGTCCGGATGGCGCATTGGTTAACGCAACTGTCTAGAAAACAGGAGATCTAGGGTTCGAATCCCAGTTTCACACTCATTTTTCCCTCGTCACCGCTGATTCCCCATACAGTCACGATGCAGGTGACTTGAATAGTTTCTTCCCTTCCCTTTCTTTCCGCCCTAAACACTCAATTTACATAATCTTCCAACCATCACTTGCCGAGCGCTATAGTCACACGTTAATACCACCTATGCTAATTTGGTCGGGTTGAGCCAACTGTATTATAGTCCTGACATAAAAATCCCCAATCTTTACAAATGTTCCAGTACAAAGGTACTGGAAAACATGCGATGTGGCTGCGTTTTTTATCCGTCTTCCTACGACAGTAAGGTCCGCGCCCCGGTTTTGTGATAATGCAAACAGTTCTCTGCGTTAATTCTAAGATTAAACAATTCTCTTCACTTCAATTGTAAATCGTTAAATAAAAATAAAAGCTGAACTGCACTCGACTAAAACTAAATATCACATAGTCACTCGTATCTACTCAAATGGTAAAAGAAAAACGTTGAATTGATGAATACATACATACAAGTAAATTCTTCCGCAGAGAAATACAATAGCTGCGCCACGTAATAACTCCTAACACTACATTTCGCTTCGCGTAATTTTTGTTTGTCTGCAAGGCTTTGGCTATGTTTATGTTTGCTGTGAAGTTCCCTTTGCTTCCGCAGCAGTTTTCTAACTCGGTTGTTGTACCACGGTGGCTCTTTTCCATCTCTTACGGTCTTGCTTGGCACATACTCATCTAACGCATATTGTACGATGGTTTTGAACTTTGTCCACTTATCCTCAACACTATCTGTACTTGAGACAAAACATTTGTGTTGAGCCGTCAGGTACTCTGAAATCTGCTTTTTGTCACTTTTGCACATTTTCAATTCATCATACCGCTACCACATTTTGAGTTAACACTCTTTCACAGAATAAAATGGGGAATGTACGGTGAATATAACCGAACCGTTATATCTTCTTGCTAAACTATAATTGAGCTAGTTGTTACTTCAGTCCTTTCAGTCCTTCGTCCATTTACAGTTACAGTAACTCCAATTCTACAGCTACCGAATCCTTTCTAACTGACGGTGAAACGGGACGCCTTCCTCCAAACGTAAACAGCAAATGGAAAATGTTCAAATGTGTGTGAAATCTTATGGAACTTACCTGCTAAGGTCATCAACCCTAAGCTTGCACACTACTTAACCCAAATTATCCTAAGGACAAACACACACACCCATGCCCGAGGGAGGACTCGAACCTCCTCTGGGACCAGCCGCAGAAAATGGACTTTTTGGTTATGTATATTAAGGTTTAAGTGTCCTGCAGTTACGAAATCTGATGTTATTTGTTCAGCAATGTCAGACAGTTTACACGAATAATCTTCTATTTACACCAGAATCTCTTGCAGGTTTTCAGCAGCTTTCTTCAGACATTTAAAGTGAGAGCATGGTATAGTATCAAGGTCTTTCATAAATTGTGTTAATTAGTTATGAAGGCTAAACACACTCTGCAATAAATCATAAATTTCCACACTCTGTTAAGGATATGCGTAGCATTTGTGAATGCACCTGTAATAGAAAGCGCGTCTGAAAAGTTCCGTGAATGGCCTGAGAAAATAAAGCAGACAACAGTTACAAACAAAACACCTTTATTGGTCTTCACAGTAATCATAATTAGCTACAAAACATTTCGGGCATTAGTTATAAAGCTGTTGGAAACAGTCAGGAAACTGGCAACGTGGCAATATCTGCGAAGCGTAAGCCTTTCACTGTTAGTTTCAGGCATAGAATGAAAAAAGAAGTCGGCTGGTGCCAAATACGGAGAATAAGGACTGCGTTAAGAACAATGAAACTGGTTCAGCGAGAAAGCTGAGCAAGTGGACCGCAATAACACTAGACCACGGTGCTTCGAGCATTTCCACAAGAAGCTTTATAACCTGTGTCCGCAGTCTGTTGTATGAATAAAACATTCTCGGTTTCCCAGCCGCGTCAGTTCGAGCTTTCGATAGCCATCTCCGCCATCGTCGTTAGTTCACTGACATCCAGGGCTGCTGCCATTTCTCGCTTATATAGGCATGATGACATCATCAGCAGCCAATCAGATACACCCAATGTGGCACGCGCGCGTAAGCCGACCCCGGCAGCTCGCGGAGCTATTGCCCGTGGCAGCACCGGTGGCGTCAGGTGGCGCCAGGGGCAGGCTCCACGTTTAAAACTGCCGCTTCTGCGTCGCTCGTCTGTCTTTGTTTTCTTTCGCTGTCCAACGCCCGCCGACATGCCCTGCTGTGTGCCCCTGATCCTGTTGAAATTGTTGTTGTTTAAACGAATCTTGGCCGCTTCCTTTATAACGGAGTCCGAATATGTAGACGCATGAGCCAACACTTTTTGTGTTTTGAGCGTCCAGTGTGTGTGGTGTACCCTGTGAATGTGGCAGCATGCATATTAGACGAACAACTCGCTCGGTTGCGGAGCGTTGTACTGAGCACAAGCGCCATATAGAACAAAGGGAGCTTGACAAGTCGGCCATAGCGGACCCATACAAATACTTTCAGAAAGGACTTCCTGACGCTTAAGTCTATACTCGATGTTAACTGATTTCTCTTCTTCAGAAACGACTTTCCTGCCATTGCTAGTCTACATTTTATGTCATCCCTACGTCCACCATCATCTGCTATTTTGCTTCCCATATAACAAAAGTCATCTACTGCTTCAAGAGCCTCGTTTTCTTATCTAACTGCTCAGCATCACCTGATTCAATACGAGTACATTCCATTATCCTAGTTTTGATTTTGTTGACGTTCATCTTATATCCTCTTTTCAAGACATTGTCCATTCCGTTCAGCTGCTCTTCCAAGTCCTTCGCTGTTTCTGACATGATTAAAATGTCAACAGCAAATCTCAAAGTTTTTATTTCTTCTCCCTGGATTTAATCCCTATTGCAAATTTTTCTTTTGTGTCCTTTACTTCTTGCCCAATATATAGATTGAATAACATCGGGGACAAGCTACAATCCTGCTTCCCTTTCGTGCCCCTCGATTCTTGTAACTACCGTCTGGTTTCTGTACAAATTGTAAATAGCCTTTCGCTCCCTGTATTTTGCCCCTGCCACCTTTAAAATTTGAAAGTGTGTATACCGGGCGTGAATAGCACCAGATGTTAAGTGATCGCCGTGAAGGACGCGGAATACTGCGCACACATATGAGATAGCGTAATAAGAACCTGACAGAGGCCGCATTTGGGATCTCCATTTGGCTTGATGGTCGAATCGTGCAATATCCAGAGTTATGGGGCATTTGGACGTGACACTGGTGTGAATTTCGACTGCTTGGGAACGTGGGGCGAATATACTCGTCGTAGTGGTTCCAATCGAGCACATCTGACCACCAGAATGGAGAGTTCGCCTTATTCTGCACCAAGCACGTTGTAACTCATTCACATCTGAGCCTGCCATGAAGTACTGGACTCCTTGCAACATTCTGTGTCATTTCGCTCCAATGGTCGAAGACTAGCGGTAGCCAGACTAGTGAATTACCGTCCGAAGAGTAGGCTGCTGTTAAAACCACAACACAAACGGCTGGGTCTGGAGCGGTACCTTGACCAGGAAGCATGGACTGCTGGCGAATGCCGTCACACTGTGTTCAGCGATGAATCACTGTTCTGCACTACCCCGTATGATCAATCTCGGCGAGTAATGCCGCGTCATCAGGAGACGCACCATTCTTCCAACGCCTTGGAAAGGCACAGTGGTGTTACTCCCAGCATCATGGTTTTGGCAGCATGCAGGTATGATTTCACGTCACAGCTGCTAGCGATTAAGAGCACGCTGACAGCACAACGGTAGATCTACCTTCTTACGTGTTACCTCCCATGCGACTATTTGCAGGTGCCATTTTTCAACAGGACAATGCTCGCGGCCACATCGCACGTGTCTGCGAGTTGTTGAGGTACTCCTGTGGCCAGCAATATCCCCAGATGTGTCCCCAGTAGAATATGTGTGAGACCAAAACGGAGCCGGCCGTTGTGGCCGCGCGGTTCTAGGCGCTTCAGTCAGGAACCGCGCTGCTGCTACGGTCGCAGGTTCGAATCCTGCTTCGGGCATGGATGTGTGTGATGTCCTTAGGTTAGTTAGGTTTAAGTAGTTCTAAGTCTAGGGGACTGAGGACCTCAGATGTTAAGTCGCGTAGTGCTCAGAGCCATTTGAACCATTTGAACCAAAACGCACGTCAACTCTGTCCCAAGAGCCAATATCCAGAATATCAACGACCAGTTGCGACAATTATGGGCCAGTTTGCCTCGGCAGAGGATTCATAGGCTTTATGAGAACCATCCTAATCCTTTCAATGCACGCATCCAGACTGAAGGGGCTGAAACTTCACAATGAAGAGAGTGCTCATATGCCAAGCTCTGTATAAATGAATTTACGTTTCGTATCCTCCTCCCATTCTAGGTGCTACACTTTTTTGAGAGCCAGAGGACTTTATGAATAATATTCGTTGACAGGCCGTATTTCAGGTTTTACTTCCGATGCGTATTTTGGAGATAAACCTCTATTATTATGGATTACAAGATTCACTTCAGGATTTTTGTCATGATCTGGTGAAGCTGACCCACCTGCACGTTGCAAAAATCTAGTTTACTTATGGTCCATGGTGAAAGTCCTTTAACTTGTTTGGTTTTCATTGCACTTGTGTCATTAACGAACTAAAGTATAAAAACAATGAAAATAAACTTATCTTAACGTCACATTTCAAGAATCGACTGCAAAAATGTGTACAGATGCTTTCCTAGCTCTTTATCACAAAAAAGAATTGTCTGTAGAAAAATTCGATCCATGTTAGTTAATCAAGATTATTGCTGAATGTTGAGACAAATACATGCGTCCTAACTTATCTCTTTGCAGCCTCCAGATTTATGACTCCTTGAAAGAATAAATGATAGGTAATTCGCTGTCTGAGACTTGCTCAGATCTCCTTTACTAGTTTGTCAGAAAGACAAAGAAAATTCACTCCATCCTGTAAGCATTCTAACTGAGGAGAAACATTGGACATTATGACCATATGTTAGGGTGTCCTGCCTCTCATAATTTTGGCCCCGGTAGTAGACTTACAGCAAGCAGAAAACACACCGCGGCCATCCCACATACGTAAATATTACATTTACAGAACCACTACAAGTGATCCGCTGTTTCTTTTTTGTTTAATATTTATATTTCACAGATGTATACACGCAGGAATGGACCATGTGCGTTGTGGTCTGTGGTAATGAATGGATTCTACCCTTTCAGTTAGTAAAAAATGGAGTTGAAAGTTGGGTTCCAGTTATGGATCAGATTCGAGGGTCGTAAGTGCAGTGCCCGTTATGACAAATCTGTACTAATACGAGGCGACCTAGCACAATAATCCTTCTTTTCTCTGAATTCCTAATATAAATGATGGTTGAGTTTGGCCACCGCGCGCAATTATAACACGTCACAATGCTTACAAGAAGCGTAGGTGTGCAACAAGTTTTGCTTCTTATTAGTGGGTCTCCTAACCATGGGAAAGTTGTAGGGCCGTGTAAATGATCAAGGAATCTAAGTCAAGACTAGTAAAATATTTATTTGTTCTAACGACTGACAAAAATTAAAAGACAACCAAGTTCTATAAGACTCAGTTCAGATTACAAAATGATGCTAACACTGTGGGCAGGTATAACAATACGTAAATATGGAAAACCGTATAGAGAAACGGTAACAAGATACGCTCACCTGGGCAGCTTGCCACATCAAAGTTAACGATACAACAACATGCCATAATGTACAACAAAATGCAGCAACGCAATTTACGTGGGAAACTAAGCAAATAACGAGCTGCTCAGAATATGGATCACGCTACAGTAATTACGACACTTATGTTTCCCTCAAATCAGCGAGGCGATCGGCGATCGAATGACCAGGAATAACAAAGCTTGCTCCACAACACCCAGCTCTATAGGGAAGGGATGACTCAAAGCTGTTGCCAATGCGATAGACGAGACTATCGCTTATTTCATGAAAAAATGGGGAAACGCTACTGAAACTTCCTACTGTTGGCGTAAAAATGACGCTTTAACAAATAAAAATTGGGTGTTGGAGCAGTGTCTCATCGATTTGTCTGCTTTTTCTCGCTAAGGAAATTCGGAGCGAAAGCAGTGGACGTTCGCACGCTGGTTGGGCGGTGTCTCGTGCTTCGACGTCCTAACACAAAAGGCAAAATTTCGTGCACAGTTATTCTCTGGAAATGGCAATGGCGGCGCAGTGCCTTCCACTCAAGAGAAGGAGAGGCACCGGCCCTGCAGACAAAAGCACGAAGTAGCCTGCAGCCTTGCTTCTGAGAAAACTGCCCAGCTCCCAAGGAACCTTCGCCCTTCCCTATGAGATTCACTGACCGTCTCCAGCCAATAAGGAGGACCAAGAGATCACACCAGTGAGAAAAACGTAAAGCTTTCCCCCTTGCCAGTGTGCCCAGGATTCCCTAAATAAACCTAAACAAAAAACTGTCGTCACTGCAATGAACCAGTATCTCGAAGCAATATGTGACGGTAAGCTCACAAAGTCTGTGGTTAGTCATCACCTTTTTTGAAACTGTGTTGGAATGATTAGATGATAACGCCGTGGAACAGGATGTACTATGTAATTTTTTTCTTTCAGTGCAATGAGCATATGCTTATTTCAACAAAATACTCTGTTAAATCTCATCGAGTGTCTTTTCTGGTAATATCGTAGTGCTGTTCAGATTTAACTGCAATGAGGAACTAATTGAAATATTTGTCTATCAGAAGTAAACTATTAATGTGTGCCTTGAAGCAACTTACCTGCTGAATTATTATTAGGAAGCAGATTTGATGATTTACTTATTTATGCCAAATGCTCTGCTTCGAGGAGATTTATGCTAAATAAGACGGTTAACAGGGAGAAGCTAGACGCTCTAAATCTAGGTTTTCCAAAAAGTGAAGGAACATGCGATCACCGTAGGGTCGTTTATTTGCAGAATCTGGGCTGTTGTAACGTAGTACAGATCTTAGTAAAATTTCTCTTAATCTAGGTAACGTCCATTCGACCAATTTTTGCCCTGTTTCCCTTCTACATAATAAATTAAGGTTGTGCTGAAGTGATACCGACTTTTTGTACGTATGAACATAAACATAGTAATTTGTGAGGTAACACAGCTCCTAATAAGGAGCGTCTTATTTTCACCTACTTGTGCGCCCTTTAGTCTAAACTCTTGAATTTCTGCCTGTTTATACATTTATCAGGCGCAATTCCGCGTTTTACTAACTGTGCAGTGCATAGCACCGCTGTTTGCACCGCGACAGTCGTTTGCTTTTGTCTGAAGGGCCGGGTACTGGTGTTACTCTCTGCAGATGGAGTGGCAGCTTCCGTCCCTACAGCAGCGGATCGAAGCACACCGTTTCGTTTGTGAGCTGACAGAGCTTCTAATAAGAAGCTACTTAATTTTAACTTCCTGTTTGCTCTTTAGCTTAAACTTTTAAATTTATTGCGTGTTTGTGTACTTATTAGATCAAGTTCCGCGTTTTAATAAGTGCTTAAAGTATGCACTGATCAGTCAGAACGTTATGACCGCCTGCCCAATAACCGGTATGTCCACCTTTGCCACTTATAAAAGTGGCAGCAATGAGGCCTTGGGAGGTCGCTGAAGGGAGTTGCCACCACATCTACAAACATGTCATCCAATTCCTGTAAATTTCGGGTAGGGGGGCGATGGCCTCTGACGCCAAGTTCAGCCACACCCAGACGTGTGCGACCGGTTTCAGATCTAGCAATCTTGGGACCAGCACGTCAATTCGAAATCGCCACTGACTTCGTCGAACCACTCGACACACTCCTGGCCATGTGACATGGTGCATGATCCTACTGAAAACGGTACTGCCATCGGGAAACACGATCTTCATGAAGCGCTGTACGTGGTCTGTAAGGAGCGTATGACACTCCTTGTCCATCATGCTGCTTTGCATGAGCTCCACTGGACACATGAATGCCTACGAGAATGTTTCCCAGAACAATGTGACGCCGCCGTCAGCCTGTCTTCGTCCTGTAGCGTAGGTGTCAAGGAGCTTGTAACGCCGGAAATGCATATCCTCCTATTTCCATCTGCTGCACTATAAATGTTTTCCTTATTTTGTTACCTGAAGATATGACATTTCTGTGTCTTTATATATTGTAATTGTTATACTGTTTGTATATATACATATATATGTATATATATATATATATATATATATATATATATATATATATATATATGCATTTATGTTGGTTTGCTTTGTGAATATTATTTGTATTTATACGCTGGGTCTGGCCTAGGGAAACTATGCTATCGAACGAATACATCGATAGGTTGTGTGGAGAACCAAAGTGTGTAGGATCTTTGGTAGTGTTAACTCTGTCGCGTGGAGCGCGGGCAGAGGGGGAGTCTGGCTGGGGTGGTGCAGTGGAGCAGGTGTGTTGTGTGACGCTCCCGCGAGATGCCGCGTTTTCGGGGTTGGGCAGCATGTAATTGCGCTCGACTTGCTATGACAGTTTCTGACACGGTGTCGCGGACGGGAAGCACAAGCTGGCGCACATCAAGAGCCCGTTTCGCTCGGTGACAGTGTCGAGAAGAAGGCGCGCCACATCCAGCTTCTGCAACAGCGACGGCCGACAACGAGTGACTGTCGCCACCTCCTCGATCGACGGCTTCAAACCTTCAATCAACCAGCAAGGAAGACTGGAAGCACGTAAAGTTTTATAACTGTATGGCAGACCTCAGCTTTTCAAACTGTTCCATTTTCATAACTAAATTACAGCAATGTAGCATGAACCTTTGTTGCTCATTGTCCCAATTGCATTACCAAGCAGGGTCCCTTCCTTTTCCGGAATGAACCCGAGTGTCGTTGAAATTCAAACGCCAGCATCATTCGATTTCACTGCTTTAATTTCAAAGTTCAGTTAAGGTATTCATAGCTGGCTACCATATTTAGATTACACAAGAACAAATTAAGAGTGCGAGTTTTGTTACCGTATTTTAGCTTACCTGTGACTGCAGCTCAGCTTGGTACGTATTAAATTTTACTATTGTTAATTGTTCAGAATCATTTAATTCAAGTTCAAAGTTAAATCTCTTACTTCTAAATTGCGTAAATTCAAGCAGCTTTTGAAATGATTGTTGAGGTAGTCCAAGACTAACCGTATTTTACTGAACTTCGATGTGCTTTAGAAAGAAAGCTCACTATTAACTTCAGTCACTAAATTAACTTTAGATTTTCCGGTTTTATTAATTCTTTTGCTAAATTAAGTCAGAATGCAGCGAAATTTATTACTTCTGACAAACTTTCAGTTTTCACACTACACGTGTCAACCTTCAGTTGCCATGCTTCTAGTGCTAATTGTATGTGCAATAACCCTTCTTTTTCAGTTACTATATTAATTGTCCTTAGGACTGGCGACCGTGATTTCCCCCAAATCTCAAATATCTAATTACCGCTAGTTAATTGTTAACGTAACGGCCGCACATTTACTTTCTTTATTAACTTTACCCCTTTTCAAAATTAATTTCCACCAGTTCCATTTGAATTTTTCCTTTCATTTAGATGTAACCCTTTCCTCCCTCTTTACCGACAGATTAACTTCGGTGACGATTGCTTTTCCCAAATTTCCATTAGGTACACGCGGTTTAATTTTTCACTGTCATTGAGGTCGATAAGCGAGGGGGAGGTTACACATGGCGACCTGGTGACAGGACAATCTTCGGATTTGAGGTTGTTCTGGACACGAATTTTGCATTGTGCAAATATCGTAACAAAGTACTGGTTACGAAATGGTCGATATGTCAGCGAGAATATTAGTGTGAGGAATCCTAACTAGATTTGAGATTTGGCATTTATATTGAAAATTATCAGAATGAGTGAAGGCAACAATTACGAAAATTTGGTAGACTTGGATACGGAACAATCGGTCGAACAGTGGGAAACGCGCACCGCGGTACCCATTGTTCAGGGGCAGGC
Organism: Schistocerca serialis cubense; assembly: GCF_023864345.2. NCBI lineage: Eukaryota > Metazoa > Arthropoda > Insecta > Orthoptera > Acrididae > Schistocerca > Schistocerca serialis. The sequence goes on from NC_064641.1 coordinate 733,400,554, forward strand.
GGCTAGCATGAAAGACGCGACCGCCGAAACGCAACAAAGAGCAGAAATGGAATTCCAAACTTTAGAAAATGTTTCGGAATCGGAAGTGAAAATCAAATCTGAATCCCTTGATGACGAATACGGGGGGACAATTAAAGTGGAAGCCGCTACAGAAGTAAAACCGGTAGTTTCCGGGAATTTAACTGATTTATTGAATGTTTTGACTAACGAAATCAAGAGTCAATCGGCAGAAATTAAAGCTCAGGCTGCCAAGCAAGAAGCTCAGGCTGCCAAGCAATAAGTTCGGTCTGAAAAAATTGAACGGATGCTAGACAATCAGAACAAAGCTATTAATGTTGTTAACAACAATGTTGGAGTTGTTAACACAAAAGTTGATAAAATCAAAGAAGATATTGTTGTGATTAATACCGAAATCGGTAATCTTAAACAGGAAATGATAGGCGTTGAGGCGGAAATTGCGGGCATAAATACTCGTTTTAATTCCGAAATTAGCAGAATCGAGAAAAGTGTAGGAGAAGCAGTTGCTCCGATCATCGAGAATAAGGTGACGGAACAAATTCAATTAGTGAAAAAAGAGGATCAAAAGAAGGTGGAAACTTTAAAGGCTTTAGTATCCGAAGTAGATACCAAAGTGAGGAAGCAGGCTAATACCTGCGAAGAGAAAAAGAGGGAAGTGGAAACGCTTGCGACAACCACTTGCCAAGTAATTACGAGATTTTCGGAATTAGAAGAGAAACTTGACGAAAAACAGAGCTGTGTGCCAATCTGTGCACACTGTTCGGAATTGTTGACGAAAGAGGAGCGGTTCGACACCTTGAAGAAAGGCGGTATACACGCGACGGATTTCATTAAAAATTGTGAAAGAGTTTTACCCAGATCATGGACTAATGAGAGAAAAATTAATGCGGTTATTGATGTGTTGGCTGGTGATGCCAAGCGTTGGGGCTTAAACCTCAGCATTACGAACCTGACTTCTGACGAGTTTAAAAATTTGTTTCTGGCTGAATACTGGTCAGAGCAAAAACAGCAAAGTGTCTGGCGCGAATTTGTCGTATCGCGGCCTTTCGATGCGAATTCGCGCGGCTCGATGAAGGAGTTTTGTGAGGGCTGGATCCGCAAGTTGGAATATTTGCGTGATCGCCGCACGGAATCCGAAATAGTCTGGGAACTCTACAAGAAGCTTCCAGATGATACAAAACGCTACGTAGGAAGCAATTACAGGACAATCAATGATTTCCTGGAAAGAGCTGAGGACGAGGACAATTGGCGCAATAATCGCGACAGTGGTAGAGGCCGTGGTAACAACAACGGGTACCACAGCAACCACAACAACGATAACTATTGGAATAATGCATACCGCAATCTTGGCAGCAATAACAATAGTGATTCGGGCCGTAATGACAATCGGTACAGTGCAAATAATAACAGGAATGGCGGAAACCAGTATCATACTAGCGTGATTCGGGCTTCGCAGAATAGTTATAACGCCAGAGGGTGTGATCAGCCGCCTCAGCAGCATCCGGGGAGCGCATCTGCTGGGACGAGACAGGGAAACCATTAGCCGCGCCGGTGAGGGGCCGACCGGGCGTGGAGAAATTTTGGAGGCCCAATAACAGGAGAAAACCCAGGTGTCGTCGTTACGAAAATTCCGTATGGAATATTCAACTGTGGGAGAGTGTGCCAGTGTTAAGAGAAAGGAGTGCGCCCACAAGTAGTAGATCAGCTGTAGACACGGCAGTAGAAAATACATTCACTGTCAGTGAGAACAATTTAAGTAGTGTTCCGGAAAACGATTATAAAATGGCAGCTGTAATACCCACAGCGGAAATGGAGATTGAGTTTAAGAATGATTCGCAATTGTTGAGAGAAGATCAGATGTCGGATAACACGTCCGTCATTGAGCGAGGGGATGCAGAGAGGGATGAGGTCTGGTTAAGGCAGTTCGGTCGCTTATACGACGAACTAAGAGATTATAGGGGCCTGTAAGGGAGAAGTGTTTATGGGGAGCGCGGGCAGGATTTGCCGCGTCTCGTCCCACAGGAAGATAGTATTTGTGAAGTGATAGAAAGTTCTGGCCCTAACCGGCAGACTTTACTAGAAATAGTTGATGTTAATGGGGAACACGAGCAAGATTCGTCGTGTTTCGTCCCGCAGGAGTTGGATGTTGAAGTAGTAACGGAAAGTTCTGGCCCTAACCGGCAGACTTTACCGAAAGTTATAGTGGTAGAAGTAGCCGACCCATCCGACGCAAACCTCCAGTTTAAACATTGCGAGATTATTAAGGAAAAAGATAATGAAAATTTTAGTGATAGCCGGACACGATTGGTAGAAAAGCACGTAGATCACAGCGTGTATGAGGTTAGAGCTGACGTTATACGGTCGGACGATAGCAGTATGGGTTGTGCAGATCCAGAGGAAGTAATTGCAGATGCTACTGGACACAGTCCTCCAGGTAGATTGGCAGATGAGATCAATCTGACCAAAGAGGAATCAACAAAGGTGACAATTAGTGAATTGATAGCAAAGCAACACTCACTAGTTGACGAGTTACAGGAAAAGGTTTCGGTACTGGAGGCGAAGCTACAGACTATGCCTCAGGACAAACGTATTGAAATTAAAACTGTATGCGAACAGAGGCTGAAAAGGCCGCCAGATAAGCCGGATTTAGGATCAAAGCCGGATGGTTTTTTTCTGGAATGACCTGGATATAGACGAGGATTTACTGTGGGAAAATAAAGAAACAGTCGAGGACAAGTGTAGACAGATAGTAGTGTCTGTTAATATGCACGACCTACAACTAAACGTGTTGATTGACACCGGTGCAGAATTGAGTGCTGTATCTGGGAAAATATTTGAGTTACTGAAAGACAGACCCGGCATCGTAGTTATGCCAGTAACAGGAGTGAAAATTATCGGTGCTACTGGGAAGGCCAGTAAACCGGTCACAAAACAGATTTTTGTCAACTTCGAGATATGTGGGGCACAATTTGAACAAGAGTTTGTCGTCGTGCCAGACGTAACTACGGAAGTAATTATCGGGTTAGATTGGCTATTAAAATACCGTGCAGTGATTAATTGCGAAAGCAAAACTTTGATATGTACGTCACAAGGTAAAACAACAGTAGTTAGTTTTAACGAGGCAGGAGACGGTGTGCATAGGCAATACCAGCCTATACACATTGTTAACTGGCCGGATGGTATTGACGTAGGTATAAATTTGAACTACTGTAACGTGAGGAATCTCGGCATTGACAAAAGTGTAGAAAGTGAATTGGAAAGTATTGTAGACGGTGTGTCAAACGTAACACACGAACAAAGACGAGGCCTGCGCGAGCTAGGCCGACTTTGCCATACCTATTGCCACCACAACCATAGGGCATGGGGCAAATATGTAGCAGTATTTGAGAAAATTATGAACACCTTGAGACATGAATCTACGGGATTTTCTCCAGAGGAAATCCTGTTGGATGATAGAAGTAAAAGTTTAGTGGAAGAGATAATCAAATTCCCTCCACGGATTGACATTAGTGTTGGTGTGAAAAAAAATCGTTTGCGAGAAGTAATGAAGCTAAAATCCGATGCTCGCATACGTCGTCATGACGCTAAAGCGCGTTTTGCTAAGTTTGCAATCGGAGACTTAGTACTTGTAAAAGCTCATGAGAAATCGAGCGAGATAGACAATGAAATCTCTAAATTTAAGTATAAAGACATTGGTATACCTCACACAAATGCTTATTGCTTAGAGTATCCAAGCTCTGGAAAACTATTAGGTACACGAAACATTGTAGACTTAAAATTGTACCAACCTAGGATTGATTAATACCACAGAATGGGTAATTTGTACAGTATGTAAGTATAGAGTGTAAGATTTAAACGATTTGCTAGATTGCCATGCTTTTGACTGACCAAGAGGACATTAAAGAAGTTGTAATTAATAAGTAATTAATTTTTACTAAATGATTTAAGAGAGTCATTATAAATCAATTGAAAAATCCAAGTTGCTAGTTTAAGTTTTCAGCTGAGTCACAGTAGATTAAGGAATGTAAATATGATTTTGTAACTAGCTGTAAGATTTCATGAATGTGTGATTTACTAGTCATTGCCGATGTACTTAGACGCTGTTTTAAGTTTCAGGCTAGTACATGCGTGTGATGATGGACAGTGTTGAGTTATCCACTGTGATAATGTTAATGGACTCCTTGAGATTACTCGGGAGTGAGTTTTTCCGAAAGAATTCAGTGAAACGGACGTTCTGGAAATGCCGTTACACAGGCGAGTGAGATCAAGCGTGATGCACAGGCGGGCGCAACAATACTGGCGAGGCGGAGCTGCTGTCGGCTCTTCCGCCGCTGTTGGCTCTTGTGCTGCTGTCGGCATTCTTTGTACTTGCGAGTACGGAAGGCGGAGTTGCTTTTCTTCCAGGACAGCTGATGTGAAAGAATTCTGCTGTAAATATTTATGTTTTGTCGATCTGCTGTATATTATTTTCTTGTTTAGCGTTATGTGGACTCTCATGACGAGAATATTAATTATGAAAAGGTTACATAAAATGTGTATTCTATGTAATTAATTATTAACTTTCGTATTTTGATATACCTGTTATTTATGACCATGTACTCTCATTAATTTTGTAAATAGTAGTACATTTCTTGATACGGTTAAGAATTTTGATTTTTTGAATAGTTAAACCATTTTCTATGTTTTCTATGAATTTTAATATGTTGTCAACCTGTTTTCTTTTGTGTAAGATGACAGAGTGGAATAAGATTAGGAGTGTCTCCACTCAATTATTATGGTCTAAAAATTGGTTTATGGTTAATTAGCATACTGCTAAATTTCTTGATGGTTTGAGCATATGCATTTCCGGTGTTTTTTTTTCCTTTTTGGGACATTTTCTGTTTAGGTTACACGAACATCCTCAGACAATGTGGGGCACGTGTAACGCCGTAAATGCATATCCTCCTATTTCCATCTGCTCCACTATAAATTTTTTTCCTTATTTTGTTACCTGAAGATATGACATTTCTGTGTCTTTATATATTGTAATTGTTTTACTGTTTGTGTATATATATATATATATATATATATATATATATATATATATATGTTGGTTTGTTTTGTGAATATTATTTATTTATACGCTGGGTCTGGCCTAGGGAAAACTATGCTATCGAACGAATACATCGATATGTCGTGTGGAGAACCAAAGTGTGTAGGATCTTTGGTAGTGTTAACTCCGTCGCGTGGAGCGCGGGCAGAGGGGGAGTCTGGCTGGGGTGGTGCAGTGGGGCAGGTGTGTTGTGTGACGCTCCCGCGAGTTGCCGCGCTTTCGGGGTTGGGCAGCATGTAATTGCGCTCGACTTGCTATGACAGTTTCTGACACGGTGTCGCGGACGGGAAGCACAACCTGGCGCACATCAAGAGCCCGTTTCGCTTGGTGACAGTGTCGAGAAGAAGGCGCGCCACATCCAGCTTCTGCAACAGCGACGGCCGACAACGAGTGACTGTCGCCACCTCCTCGATCGACGGCTTCAAACCTTCAATCAACCAGCAAGGAAGACTGGAAGCACGTAAAGTTTTAGAACTGTATGGCAGACCTCAGCTTTTCAAATTGTTCCATTTTCATAACTAAATTACAGCAACGTAGCATGAACCTTTGTTGCTCATTGTCCCAATTGCATTACCAAACAGGGTCCCTTCCTTTTCCGGAATGAACCCGAGTGTAATTTCAAAGTTCAGTTATGGTATTCATAGCTGGTTGCAGTATTTAGATTACGCAAGCACAAATTAAGAGTGCGAGTTTTGTTACCATATTTTAGCTTACCTGTGACTGCAGCTCGGCTTGGTACGTACTAAATGTTACTATTGTTAATTGTTCAGAATCATTTAATTCAAGTTCAAAGTTAAATCTCTTATTTCTAAATTGCGTAGATTCAAGTAGCTTTTGAAATGATTGTTGAGGTAGTCCAAGACTAACCATATTTTACTGAATTTCGATGTGCTTCAGAAAGAAAGCTCACTATTAACTTCAGTCACTAAATTAACTTTCGATTTTCCGGTTTTATTAATTCTTTTGCTAAATTAAGTCAGAGTGTAGCGAAATTTATTACTTCTGACAAACTTTCAGTTTTCACACTACACATGTCAACCTTCAGTTGCCACGCTTCTAGTGCTAATTGTATGTGTAATAACCCTTCTTTTTCAGTTACTATAGTAATTGTCCTTAGGACTGGCGACCGTGATTTCCCCCAAATCTCAAATATCTAATTACCACTAGTTAATTGTTAACGTAACGGCCGCACATTTACTTTCTTTATTAACTTTACCCCTTTTCAAAATAAATTTCCTCGAGTTTCATTTGCATTTTTCCTTTCATTTAGATGTAACCCTTTTTTCCCTCTTTACCGACAGATAAACTTCGGTGACGATTGCTTTTCCCAAATTTCCATTAGGCAAACGCGGTTTAATTTTTCACTGTCATTAAGGCCGATAAGCGAGGGGGAGGTTACAAGCTGTTCCCTTGGAATACGACAGATGTTCTCCCATCAGCCTAATGAAGAAGGTATTGGAATTTATCAGACGATTCAATGCTCTGCCAGTACGTCAAAGTCCAGTGCTGATGGGCACGTGGCCATTTCAGTTGCAGTTGCCGACGTCATGTTGTTAAAGTGGCGCACGCATGAGTCGTCGGCTACGGAGGCCCATCGTTAATAGTGTTCGGTGCACTGTGTGTTCAGACACTCTTGTACTCTGCCCCGCTTTAAGGTCTGATGTTGTTTCCGCCATAGAACGTCGCCTGTCATGTTTTACCAGTCTACCCAGCCCACGACGTCCGACATCTGGTAGGGGCGGGGGGGGGGGGGGGTGCGCCCAACCACACTAGATCTGGACGTGGTTTCACCTTGCTTAGGCGGTTAGACCACATGTCGAAGACACTTACCACATCACTTTTCGAATACCCGACAAGTCGTGCAGTTTGCGAAATGTGCAGTCGTGCTCAGAAGTATCCGAACGACCAGAACTGCATTTCGCCTGATTCGCATGCAACCGGCATAACGCGTGTGTCTAGCAGGTCCTCTAATCGCTCCTCGGTACAGTCGTTTGACTATTGAAAATGGTTCCAACATATCACCACTAGAAAACACTGCTCTGTATCGCAGTAACTCAAGATGTAAAGTAATACCACGATGCTACAAATGTCAGGGAACACCTTATCACAGACAAGACTGTCCTTAAGGCTAGTAAGCTCACATTTATTACAATAAATGACATACCTGAAATGTTACCACTCTCTTTATTACGTCAGGTAGGTAATGCACGTAGTAGGTTCGTCGTATTCATGATTTCCCCTTCAAAGTAACATACGGCACTTACTATTTAACACAAAATGACATTAAAAATTTAAGTTATTCACGAGCAGTAAGTTGAGAATATGTATGAACTTCAAATGACACGACGAACCGTCTCGTTCTGGATATGGATTCAAACCCAGGTCAGGCAAACTAAGCAAAGATTTCGAGACTGACGCAAGCTAACAGTCATTTCCGATAGGGCATACAGAGAGTGATATACCTCGATTTTAGACAGTATCAGTTAGCAAATATCAACTTTAAAGTACATAACGCAAACATTTTTAACGGACGCGAAATCGTCCCCAGCATCTCTTGTCCCTGTTAACGATCTACGAGAGATGTTAAATATTGCTTCTTCACAAGTAACTTACATGAAAGGCCGTGAGGCAAAGCTTTGTGTTGGACAGGGATTCGAGCTCAGAACCTAATCGGATTGATATCGAACTACAACCAACCGTGACATACGGATTTTTTCGGCAGTAGCTAGATGTTTTAAGTGAAATGACGAGACGAAACATTAATTTTTTCCTTCCCAGGACTCCAACCCGACACCTATCGCTATTATATTCTAGAGAAAACGAACGTTAGATATAGATATAGATAATGCAAATGGCCGGGTCTAGACTTCTGGGAGAAACAGTTACAGCTCTTCTGTTGCGCTGCATGACGTTTTTTTACAAACAGATAGCGCAATAGAATAGCTCAAGTGGAAAGGAACACTTCGTATTTAAATTTCTGCATCCTACACTGTAGGCAGTTCTGTGTAGGTGGCAGTTACGTGATTTCATTTCGGTGATTACAAAATAGAGTCGAATGTATGCACTGGGTAGCCGAGGCAGCTAGTTCATGGTGATTCGGTCAACCAAGCAAGTGAATTTACTGAACATACTGCAATTTACTACAGGGAGACTGTGTGGCGCAACGGCGTTACGATAGAAAAATGAGTCGCAGAAAAGAGGGTTGGTGGTCTGTTGGACTGATGGTAATTACTTATACCTATGGTGTGGGTTCGATTCCAACTTCTGTTAATGATTTTACATATGGAGAGAAAGATTCCATTCTCTTCTGACTACACCAAGTGAAGAAGATATAACGGCAGTGTGGTCTGAAATTCACATTAAAGATGATATTTCTTCTCTGCCAACTAGACGTTAGGTTGAACCACAATAAAGTCTGGAGTGGCGACATGTAGAAACTCTATCACCAGTAACCTTCCTTACACTAAGTAATTATTTCTAGTGACGAAACAAACACTATTTAGGGTCACAGGACACTTATTCCATCTTATATCTGAGCTTCTGTATGTCGATAAAATTGGTTCTGAACTGAGAATGCAACTCAGACCGCCCTTAACGCGGAATTTGATCCCTTCGTGACAATACAGCTCGGCTACAATTTGTTGTTTGTTCAAAACTGCAGATTCCTCAACAGCTCCACATTTTACGCGTGAATGGGTTCGACTCCTGGCCCGGCACTAAAGATTTCAATATGTATAATCAAGCTCTAGCATGAGAACACCTTTCTGCTGGTGGTTAATAATTTTGATTTTTAATGCATTTTCATTCGTAGTCAGCAATAACGATATCTGACGTTTTTGACTCCCAGTGGGACACAGAACTATTTGCGAGATCACTGTAAGTTGAAGATGATATTCCGAGTTGCTGGTGGAGAAAAATTCGGTAGCTGACGTCTCTTTGTGTGTAGTCAACAACGATATGTGCAGTGCGGTATTCCCAATGAGCACTGAACTCTTCGACATATTATTTCTAGTTCAAAATTGTTCACATATCGCTGCTGGTTTAACAAACCTAAATTTAACGTTCGTTTTCTCTAGAATATAACAGCGTTAGGTCTTGGGTTGGAGTCCTGGGAAGGAAAAAATTAATGTTTCCTCTCGTCATTTCAGTTAAAACATCTAGCTACTGCCAAGGAAATCCGATATGTCACAGTAGGTTGTGTTCCGATATCTATCCGATTAGGTTCTGGGTTCGAAACCCTGTCCAGCACAAAGCTTTGCCTCACGGCCTTTCATGTAAGTTACTTGTGAAGAAGCAATATTTAACATCTCTCGTAGATCGTTAACAGGGACAAGAGATGCTAGGGCCGAATTCACGTCCGTTAAAAATGTTTGCGTTATGTAATTTAAAGTTGATATTTGCTAACTGATACTGTCTAAAATCGAGGTATATCACTCTCTGTATGCCCTATCGGAAATGACTGTTAGTTTGCGTCAGTCTCGAAATCTTTGCTTAGTTTGCCTGACCTGGGTTTGAATCCACATGCAGAACGAGACGTTTCGTTGTGTCACTTGTAGATCATCCATATTCTCAACTAGCTGCTCGCGAATAACTTAAATTTTTAATGTCATTTTGTGTTAAATAATAAGTACTGTATGTTACTTTCAGGAGGAAATCATGAATACGACGAACTTACTACGTGAATTACCTACCTGATGTAATAATGAGAGTGGTAACATTTCAGGTATGTCATTTATTGTAATAAATGTGAGCTTACTAGCCTTAAGGACAGTCTTGTCTGTGATAAGGTGTTCCCTGACATTTGTAGCATCGTGGTATTACTTTACATCTTGAGTTACTGCGATACAGAGCAGTGTTTTCTAGTGGTGACTTGTTGGAACTATATTCAATAGTCAAACGACTGTACCATGGGGCAATTAGAGGACCTGCTAGACACACGCGTTATGCCGGTTGCATGCGAATCAGGCGAAATGCAATTCAGGTCGTTCGGATACTTTTAGTATGGCTGTACGTGCCGAGCCGCAGGGCCATCACAATCTGCTCTTAAAGAAATTATGATATATCGCGTGCCTTCCCCATTCTACACATGGACACCATGCTCACTGACACTACATGCACCGTGTGTGTGTCTGACTAGCAGTCGTATTTCCCCAGGTGACGCTACTATACGATCGCCTGGACGGGTTTATATCGATAGGGGGTTAGTGCTCACAAAATTCTGGCTGATCAGTGTCTTTTTGTCATCTTTAGTGTAATTAGGGTCTGTGATTGCTGTCTTCAAATGCGAGCTGAGCTGGCGACCCTTCGCTCACAGCTTCAGGCTGTGCTTGAGGCTGTGGCCAATCGACATCGCCGTGGGGGATCAGACATGGATATCCAAACAACGTCCAGGTGTCTCCTGATTGGTCCACCATTGTGGCTGCCCTGTGTACTGGCCCCACTGAGGATGACCTCTCCCCCGGGGTCGAGTGGTAGATTGTTCAAAAGTGTGGCAGGTAGCTGTCGCTGCTGAAGTACTGGTTATTCTTCGAGTTTTACAGTCTCTGTTAATACGAGGGTTGTCCAGAAAGTAATGCACCACATTTATTCTACAATTATTTACTGAACGGCCGCTCGGGATTAGCCGAGCGGTCTCAGGCGCTGCAGTCATGGAATGTGCTGCTGGTCCCGGCGGAGGTTCGAGTCCTCTCTCGGACATGGTTGTGTGTGTTTGTCCTTAGAATAATTTAGTTTAAGTAGTGTGTAAGCTTAGGGACTGATGACCTTAGCAGTTAAGTCCCAGCTGGCCGTTGTGGCCGTGCGGTTCTAGGCGCTTCAGTCTGGAACCGCGTGGCCGCTACAGTCGCAGGTTCGAATCCTGCCTCGGGCATGGATGTGTGTGATGTCCTTAGGTTAGTTAGGTTTAAGTAGTTCTAAGTTCTAGGGGACTCATGACCTCAGATGTTAAGTCCCATAGTGCTCAGAGCCATTTGAACCAGTTAAGGCCCATGGGATTTCACACACATTTGAACATTTTTACTGAACGTAATGAGAATTACACACACGAAAGAATAGTGTTTTATCTACACACCCTATTTTTCCACTAATCTCCGTCCCGTTCTGTGGCCTTCCTCCAGACATGTATGCCCTGTCGGTACCAATCCTTATCCTGGTGGCGGAGGGAGTGCTTCACTGTGTGAATCACCTCCTCGTCGTCCTCAAATTGTCTTCCACGAATGGCATCCTTTAATGGCTCAAACAAGTACACAGGCATCCTCGATCTTCTTGTATATCTCCTCCTCCTGTACGGCATGGCTGTGTGCTCCGTCCGGCTGCCTCGAGTGAAATGAGCGTGCAGCTGCCTGCCTAGCGGATGTACGTCACTGGTAAAATGGGCGCGGCAGGAAGTAGCGCGCTGCAAAACCGCAATGGCGGCCGCTTCCTGCATTTTTCCAGCGGATCGCGCTTAGTTAGAATTACAGCGCGATCCGCGGAGCTCTAGCGGCTGCCGAGCGAAAGTCGTTCAAGGTCACCCGCCAATATGGCTACGTCAGAGCTGTAGGTGGATGGGGTAACACAGTCCAACCCTGTTTTGCGATGTGTTCAGCGGTCCTGAGGCGTGTGTGGGGCCGAGCGTTATCGTGCTACAGCAAAACATGTCCTGGATTGCTGTTGTAAGTAGGCTGTTTAGGTTTTTATATTGGTAACGCCACGTAGAGCTCTGTATGAAAACAGCTGACTGCGCTGTGTGCAGTCTGTAGTTGGTTCGACTCATTGTTGGAATATTAGCTTGTGTAGCGTTGGGCAGTTGGATGTGAACAGCGCATAGCGTTGGGCAGTTGGAGGTGAGCCACCAGCATTGATGGATGTGGGGAGAGAGATGTCAGTTTTGAGAGGTTACTATGAGCGGACGATCTAGACATGTGTCCGTCAGAAAAAGGAAATTTGTAAGACTGGATGTCATGAACTGATATATAAATTATGACTTTTGAACACTATTAAGGTAAATACATTGGTTGTTTTCTACCTAAATCTTTCAATTGCTGACTGTGCCTATCAGTAGTTAGTGCCTTCGGTTGTTAGAAACTTTTATTTAACTGACAGTATTGGCTCTCGCTGTATTGTAATAACTCGAGTAACGAAGATTTTTGTGAGGTAATTGATTAAGGTATAGGTTATTGTCAGTCAGGAGCATTCTTTTGTAGGGATTATTGAAAGTCAGATTGCGGTGAGATAAAAATATTGTGCATCACTTTGGTGATGGTCAGAATAAGTATAAAGAGAACTGTCTGAGTGCGTTGAGTTTTACTCAGCTGTTTGTGTATCAAATAGCGTAAGAGATTTTCCAGCACTGTCATTCTTAATTTTCTAAGGCGACGTTTCACTGTGGAGCTTAAGTCGCCGGAAGCGCGTCTTGAGTTTTGCTAATGTATTGACATATGCTCCTGAATTAATGGTACCGCCTCTTGGCATCACATCAATGAGAATCACACCTTCGCAATCCCAAAACACAGTGATGATGACCTTACTGGCGGAAGAAGTTGCTTTGAATTTTTTTCTCCTGTGAGTAGTCAGAATGGCGCCATTCCGGCGACTGTCGTTTCGTTTCGTGTTCAAAATGGTGAACTCATTTTTCATCACCTGTCACAATCCGGGTCAAGAAGGCCTTCCCCTGAGCTTCAAAACGTTATAACAAATGTTTTTGCCGTGCGATTTGTGATTCACCATTAGACACCGCGGGACCCATCTTGCACACATTTTTGAATATCCAAGAGTGCGGATAATTGCATCAAGACTCCCTTTGCCGATTGACAGATGCAGTGCCAACTACTGAGCCGTAATGCGTCTGTCCTCTCGAATGACATCAACTCGCTGCAACATGTCAGGTGTGACAGCCGTGGATGGTGTCCTCGACGGCTGCAAATCGTGGAGCTCCGCCGAACCGCCTTCTGATGTCTTCAGCTCTCGTGCCCAGCGACTAACTGTACTTCCCTCGACAGCAGATGCTCCATACACTTTGCACAAGCGTTTGTGAATATTCCTCACAGTTTCTTTCTCTGCAGTGAGGAATTCAATGACGGCACGTTGCTTGTAACGTACATCAACTACAGATGCCATTTTGAAACTGTCGTGTAGCTGCACTACCTCTCAGAAATGACGGAAACTTGGTGTGCTCACTCAGGAGACTTCGAATAATACATACGTAACATTTCGCATTCGTAGTGTTGTTTTCGGTTGAGAAAAAAATGCGGTGCATTACTTTCTGAGCAGTCCTCGTACATATCGATTAAACAAATATCGCACTGGACTAATATGGGACCGTCCTATCGAATGGGCACTTAAAATTCCGTTTTAAAAATATTTTTGTTTGTAATGGGAAGGAAACTGACGATTTCCGTCAACACTGGGAATCGCATGAAAGACGTAGTGACAGCTATTTGTTTGGGCTGACTCCAACTATATAACGCAAAAACGGATTTGCAGATGAAACTTCCTGGCAGATTAAAACTGTGTTCCCTACCGAGACTCGAACTCGGGACCTTTGCCTTTCGCGGGAAAGTGCTCTACCATCTGAGCTACCGAAGCACGACTCACGCCCGGTACTCACAGCTTTACTTCTGCCAGTATCTCGCCTCCTACCTTCCAAACTTTACAGAAGCTCTTCTGGTAGAGCACTTGCCCGCGGAAGGCAAAGGTCCCGAGTTCGAGTCTCGGTCGGGCACACAGTTTTAATCTGCCAGGAAGTTTCATATCAGCGCACACTCCGCTGCAGAGTGAAAATCTCATTCTGCATTTGCAGATATTTGCTGAAACACCATAGGAAATGAGCCCGATGACTTTTAGAAGAGACATCATGTATAGTTAGTGAGCCCACTAGAAATGGAACTTAACAATCAGCGAGGTTCGGTTAAGTTCAACTGTGATACGTATTCTTTGTACACTAGATACGGGCGGCGTACTTGCTGCCCCTGTTGTGGCCATGCAGCGTGGAGTTTGCGCAGCGCTGGTCAAGTCCCAGTTACGTCTGCGGCTTGTCTGTCGCCGGACACAGGCCTGGGGTGTAATCTGATTTGCCGGGGCCTAAACTAGTTGTCGATAGCCCGCAGCCACAAACCGTATAGCGCTGTGATCTGCCCTCAATAACTGTATAATCCGTTTAGCAGCTGTACCTGCAGGTGGCCCGTGGCTCGGTGTAGTTTCGAGGCGTGCAACCGAAGAGGAACGTGCACCGAGGTGCGTGAAGGTGTAAGCAGGCAGTAAGGCTCTGAAATATCAGATGGTTTTACGAAAACCTAAGATCACCATTCAATATTAGCGACGGAGCTGAACTAATCCTCCCTTGCTCTTCATCTCTGTTGTCGAGCATTGTTCAAAAATCGGCCAACCGCTACCAAATGTAATCTTATAGGGAAAAATATACCACCCCATAAAAGAGAACACTGGTCACTTTGAAGTAGTGCAGATGATATACAAATGGCACCAAGTTGTCACGTGACCTTCCACCGCTAGCTAAATCGTGGCAGTGAAGTGGTGTGTATGTGTCAGCTGGATATAGAATCAGCGCAGTGAGATGGATCCACGTAGAGACCTGTCACAAAGGTAGAAAGGAGCTATCAAGTTTGGACGTGTTCATTACCACTTTGTGAAAGAAGTTGGCCGATATGTTGGTGTATCAACACGAACTGTTCGACGTATTTACATGGAATGGTCTACCATTCGTAGCCTCATAGCTTGGTGTAAGAGCAATGGTATAAAGATCCTAATCGCCAGAGACAGCAAATAAATGTCACGTCTCCTTAACGATAAACGGTTTCAAACTCAACACAAATTATTGCTGTCAGTGAATGCTTATCGATCTGAACAAGTTTCGGCACCAACATTCCGAAAGGAACAACAGGCAGTGAATATTTAGAGTTCAGTACCTCGTAGAAGGTCATTTCACACAGCAGCACATAATGAATGGATAAAAATGAATGTATAAAATAACACAGAGACGGCGAATGCACCGATGCCTCAAAGAAGCGTTTACCTGCAGTGTGTGCAGGGTTCATATCGGAGATGGTTCTGTGATTTTTTTCTTCTATTTCGTGCCGTGACTTTCGCGCACTCGTTTCAGTCTCCATGAGTACAAACCAGAATGTTAACTTTAACATTCCCTTTGACCACTTTCTACCCTTCCTTCTACATCTTCTCACTGAGCAGGGTGTCAACACTCCTTTCTGTCAAGATCAGAAGAGAGCTGCTCGCTTGCATTCCTAGTTTGACGAAGACTCACGTATTCCATCGCACCTTCACTCTCTCATTAAATTAGCCGATCTTAATCCTATTTAAATGTATGCAATATTTGAAATAGTGTATGAAACGTAGTGGTCGACGTTCATGCAGTTGGGTAACTCTGTGACATCCAAACTGAAAAATTCCAAGTACGCTGTTGAAATCTGGTTTCGCAGGACAGAGCGGATCAGATTGTGGAAAGGGGTCAATATCAGTTACTGTTAGTTACACAAGAACACACAACTTTAATCCTCGAAAATCAATGCACAGAGTTCTCTTTAAGACAGCCAGGATCAATTCACGGCTTAGGACCCAAGTAACTTCTCAATAATAAGATTTAAATAATTCCTTTTTAAACATAAGGATTTAGAAGAACGGCTGAAGGCCTTACTTAAGTAAAATTAAAATATTTTCTTGGTTAAAGCCCCAAATAATATATCAAATCAGCAAAAGAAATTTTTTAAAAGCAAGCATTTACAAATTTCGGCTAACAGCCATTTTAAGGAAAATTTAAATCAATTCCTCGGCTGAAAGCCCAATATTTCAACATAATAAAAGGGAATCTTTAAAGACAAGCATTTACACAGTACAACAGAAAACATCTTAAGAAAACTTGAAATGTCTTGACGGCTGAAGGCCCAAACAATTTTTCAAAATAATTAAAGACAAACCTAAAAAAAATGGTTCAAATGGCTCTGAGCACTGTGGGACTTATCTTCTGAGCTCATCAGTCCCCTAGAACTTATAACTACTTAAACCTAACTAACCTAAGGACATCACACACATCCATGCCCGAGGCAGGATTCGAACCTGCGACCGTTGCGGTAGCGCGGTTCCAGACTGTAGCGCCTAGAACCGCTCGGCCACCCCAGCCGGCACAAACCTAAAGATAAGCATTCACACAGTATGGCTGAAGGCCATTTTAAGAATTCAAGAGAGTTAAAGAGAAACCTTACAGACAGGAATTTACACATTACGGCTGAAAGCCACAAATTTTAAAACAAACGCGGCTGAAGGCCTAAATACAGAGCAAACAAATATTTGAAAAAAAAAAAAAACACGGCTGAAGGCCTAATCTTAAAATATTTCACACAAGGTTCGGTTGAAGGCCATATATTACACATAGAACAGACAAAATTAATACACGGCTGAAGGCCTGGCACAGTACTTGCGACAAACAACAGAACAGTGGTGCTCAGAAGTGTTCCAAGGGTCGGCCTAGGGAGGAAACTCTAACAACAGGTTAAGTGAGACAGGCACCCAAGCTTAATATTAAATAACTGGGTGGCAGCACGAGCTAGGGACGGCTTAAGAACCAACGAACAACCAAATCAATTCACCACATGCGGCGGGGACTTCTTCGCTGCTCTGTCGCAACCAAACGACTGCCTACTCCAGTACGCAGACAGCGTTCATAACCGCTCACTGGAAATTACAGAAGCTACACGCAGTTCCATGTAAACACTTGCACCAAGAACTCAGACAATCCTAAAACCAATCACTGTGGAACAACAAGAAGAAATCACAAGTCGACATACACTGAGTTTCCAAAAGCGGTCGGCCTACCAAATACACGTCGTCCGATGAGACGACCAACCGAGCGACTAACCAACGGTCGACCCCACTCTAATCTCCTTGCGTCAGATAGTACATGTGTGTGGGCAGCGGTCGGCAAGTACTGGCTGTCCGCACCTCACTGGCGCTCCGTCCCCAACTGAACTCCAGACACACGACGACCCGGAAATACTAGTGGTCGCTCCAGAGGTACTATGACCGTGCCTTATCGATTAGCGCCGCTGCTGCCACTCACGGGCAAGCAAACCAGCAACCGAGTGACGCCAGTAAATCGAATTAAAAGAAAAACGAGGCGATAGAACCACAAAAACAAGATGACGAGCAATAAACGACATGAGCGCGAGCCGCGCACTGTAAAACTGAGCCGGCCCGTGTGGCCGAGAGGTTCTAGGCGCTACAGTCTGGAACCGCGCGACCGCTACGGTCGCAGGTTCGAATCCTGTCTCGGGCATGGGTGTGTGTGATGTCCTTAGGTTAGTTAGGTTCAAGTAGTTCTAAGTTCTAGGGGACTGATGACCTCAGAAGTTAAGTCCCATAGTGCTCAGAGCCATTTGAACCGTTTTTTGTAAAACTGATTAAATTAAACAACAACTAGAATAGGCTACAATTCCATTCCCGATATGTCGAAACACACATGGTTCAAACGGTTCTGAGCACTATGGGAATTAAAATCTGAGGTCATCAGTCCCCTAGAACTTAGAACCACTTAAACCTAACTAACATAAGGACATCACACACATCCATGCCCGAGGCAGGATTCCAACCTGCGACCGTAGCAGTCGCGCGGTTCCAGACTGAAGTGCCTAGAACCGCTCGGCCACATCGGGCGGCCCACACGTCTCAATTCGTCGGCATTTCATGAGCACTGCTGACGTATCACATTCAAATGTTACGCCCAGCATATACGCGACACGAACAACAAAGGTAATTTATAAATCATTGTTGCCACGGAAAAATATTTTCTACTATATACAGTTTAACCTGTTATGGTTGTTGACGCTTCAGGGCTCAATAATCAGCCATAGGATGCGGAAGCCTCAGAATGTAAACTCTCCATAGGAGTTCTCTCTTATCCTTTTATTGATCTGTACAGCAGAGTAATAGGCTTTTGCTGCAGGGTTGGAGTGTGCGAGTCGTTCTCTGCTGGAGGTTGGCGATAAAGCGGGAGAAGAAGGCAGCCAATGAGTTGATAGAACGCTTTATTGATGAACACGAACAGACGTGGTTCAGCACGTCTGAAACAGACTGCTGGCGACGGGAGGTGATCTTTGGACCCCAGCACACTGGTAACGCGGATGGCGACTGACGGCTGCGGGGTGAGGGTACAGCAACGAGGTGGCGTCCCTCTGCCCTGACTGGACACTCAGGCAGCGGTCGTTGGTTTGTGGCCCAGCGGAGGCAGTGTCATAGATGTGTCATCGGACGGGCCAGCTGTGACGAGTTGCTGACGCGCTGGTTCTGCTACTTTAAATTCCATTTCCACATGCTTGAAGGCCCCCGGTATCGTTGCTGCGTCAAAACGTCTGGAGCCGGGTTGACTGGTGTGGCGTAATCGATAGTTCCCAATGTCAAGAAGGAAGAGGCTCGCTGATCTAAGTCAGAGTCGTGTCTAGGCCTCATCAGCGTAGCATCACGTACTGAAGAGGCTCCAAGTGCGGCTTGGCCGTGTGTCTGCCGCTGGCTGTCCTAAATTGCGGGTACAGATGGTGTTAATGGTACGGAGCTGCTGGAGGCATGGCTAGTGGGCGTGCGCCATTGCATCCACCACATCCAGTGTGTCCGCTATCATTATCGGACGGAGTCTTGCAATTCCTTTGCCAACTGTATGACACCTCTGGTGTTGTACCGATACATGATACCTCACTTCCCACCAACTCTTGGCTCAGGACATAGCCGAAGGCATAGTTGCTCGAATGACACGACAGCAAAAACTGTTTTTGATAGTCTGGAAAAATAATAGTACTTGTGGTTAGTAATTCCTTTAATCGTTGAAATTCCTCTTGACAATCCGGGCCGGCCGTTGTGGCCGAGCGGTTCTAGGCGCTTCAGTCGGGAACCGCCTTGCTGCTACGGTCGCAGGTTCGAATCCTGCCTCAGGTATGGATGTGTGTCATGTCCTTAGGTTAGTTAGGTTTAAGTAGCTCTAAGTCTACGGGACTGATGAGCTCAGATGTTAAGTCCCATAGTGCTCAGAGCCATTTGAACCATTTTGACAATCCGGAGTCTATCTAAATTTCACACCATTTTTAATAAATTTATAAGGTGTCCTGCTACCTCTGAAAATTTTGGAATGTATTTTCTATATATATTTCCTTTAATTTACGTCTATGGGCACATATTTTTTGTTAACAGATTACCGGTTTCGGTCTATTATGACCATCATCAGATCTGTTTTATAAAAACCGTCCTATTGTACTGCAGGACTTTGTTTTTATAAAACAGATCTGATGATGGTCATTATAGACCGAAACCGGTAATCTGTTAACAAAAAGTTTGTAACCATAGACGTAAATTAATGGAAACTTATTGTATATACGGGTCACTGTTTTACTTGCGACAGTGTCGCAGCTTGTGTTTTCTATTTATATTCGTATTTCCGAGATATAACTGTACTTCTTTCAATGTGTTAGGCGTTGGAAAATCTTTTACTGCTTGCACAAACCTAGTGTCGGTACATATCCTGTCCTGGGAATTAATGTGACCTGGATAGTGGGCCTGCTGCAATACAAAGTGATACTTTTCAGGGCTGAGCATCAGCAGTGCTTCATGCAACCATTCAGATACTTCCCACAGATGCACCATGTGCTCCTTGATGTCCTTGCAGTGCACTATTAAGTCATCTAGATATACCAGGCATTGCTTTGGTTTACAGCCTCGTAGAACTCCGTGTAATAAGCGTCCAAAGGTCGACGGCGTGTATTTCAGACCGAAAGGTGTCTGACGATACTGAAGCATCCAAATAGGACGATAATGCTGTCTTAGTTCTATCCTGTCATGCTAGTTCTAATTGGTGATAGCCATATGTAAATATAACGTCGTGAAATAACGGCACTGCCCAAATTGTCTAGCTTCTGCGTGATATTAGGTATGGGTTGTGCATCGGTGACTATTCGCTGATATAGAAATCTGTAATCGCAGCAGAAACTGTTACCGTTTTTCCTGTCTGAGGACTGCTTCGGCACTGTTACTATAGGAGCTGACTAAGGGCTGGTACTTTCTTCTATGATTCTATACCAAAGCTGTTTGTCTACGAACTCCTCCATTTATTTTGAGTCATCAGTCTTCTGACTGGTTTGATGTGTCCCTCCACGAATTTCTCTCCTGTACCAACCTCTTCATCTCAGAGTAGCACTTGCAACCTACGTCTCAGTTGTCTGCCGGATGTATTCCAATCTCTGTCTTCCTCTACACTTTTTGCCCTCTAAAACTCCCTCTAGTATTATGGAAGTCAGTCCCTGATGTCTTAATAAATGTCCTACCCTACTGTCCCTACTCCTTGTCAGTGTTTTCCACATATTCCTTTCCTATCCGATTCTGCGCAGAACCTCCTCATTCCTTACCTTACCAGCCCACCTAATTTTCAACATTCATCTGTAGCACC
Source organism: Schistocerca serialis cubense (assembly GCF_023864345.2). Taxonomy (NCBI): domain Eukaryota; kingdom Metazoa; phylum Arthropoda; class Insecta; order Orthoptera; family Acrididae; genus Schistocerca; species Schistocerca serialis. The sequence continues at coordinate 733,421,094 of NC_064641.1, forward strand.
ACATCTCAAACGCCTCGATTCTCTTCTGTTCGGTTTTCCCACAGTCCATGCTTCCCTATCATACAATGCTGGGCTCCAAACGTATGTTCTCATAAATTTCTTCCTCAAATTAAGGTCTATGTTTGTTACTAGCCAGGAATTCCCTTTTTGTCAGGTGCTAGTCTGCTTTTGATGTCCTCCTTGCTCCGTCTGTCATTAATTATTTTGCTGTCTAAGTAACAGAATTCCTTAATTTCATCTACTTCGCGACCATCAATCCTGATGTTAAGTTTCTCGTTGTTCTTATTTCTGCTACTTTTAGTAACTTTCGTATTTCTTTGATCTACTCTCAATTCATATTCTGTACTCATTAGACTGTCCATTCCATCCACCAGATCATGTACTTCTTCTTCACTTGCACTCAGGATAGCAATGTCATCAGCGAATCGTATCATTAATACCCTTTCACCTTGAATTTCAATTCCACTCCTGAATCTTTTTTTTATTTCAATCATTGCTTCTTCGCTGCACAGATTCAACAGTAGGGGCGAAAGACTATATCCCTGTCTTACACCCTTTTTAATCCGACCACTTCGTTCTTGGTCGTCCCCTGTTTTTATTCCCTCTTGGTCCTTGTACATATTGTATGTTATCCATTCAAATGGTTCAAATGGCTCTGAGCACTATGGGACTTAACATCTGAGGTCATCAGTACCCTAGAACGTAGAACTACTTAAACCTAACTAACCTAAGGACATCATACACATTCATGCCTGAGGCAGGATTCGAGTCTGCGACCGTAGCGGTCGCGTGGTCCCAGACTGAAGCGCCTAGAACCGCTCCGCCACATGGGCCGGTATTTTATCCGTCTCTCCCTGTAGCTTACCCCTATTTTCCTCAGATTTTCGAACATCTTGCACCATTTGACACTGTCGAATCCTTTTTATAGGTCGACAAACCCGATGAACGTGTCTTGATTTTTCTTTAGTCTTGCTTCCATTATCAACCGCAACGTTAGAATTGCCCCTCTCGTGCCTTTACCTTTCCTAAAGCCAAACTGACCGTCGTCTAACACATCCTCAATTTTCATTTCCGTTCTTCCGTATATTATTCTTGTCAGCAACTTGGAGGCATGAGCTATTAATCTAATTGTGCGATAATTCCCGTACTTGTCAACTCTTGCAGTCTTCGGAATTAAGTGGATGATATTTTTCCGAAAGTCAGATGGCATGTCGCCAGACTCATACATTCTACATAGCAACGTTAATAGTCGTTTAGTTGCTACTTCCCCTAATGACTTTAGATATTATAATTGAATGTTATCCATCCATTCTGTCTTATTTGATCTTAAGTCCTCCAATGCTCTATTAAATTCTGATTCTAATACTGAATACCCTATCTGTTCTAAATCGACTCCTGTTTCTTCTTCTATCACATCAAACCAATCTTCCCCCTCATAGAGGACTTCAGTGTATTCTTTCCATTTATCCGCTCTCTCCTCTGCATTTAACAATGTAATTCTGGTTGCACTCTTATGTTACCACTCTTGCTTTTAATTTCACCAAAGGTTGTCCCGACTTTTCTGTATGCTGAGTCGGGTCTTCCGACTGTTGTTGTTGTGGTCTTCAGTCCTGAGACTGGTTTGATGCAGCTCTCCATGCTACTCTATCCTGTGCAAGCTTCTTCATCTCCCAGTACCTACTGCAACCTGCATCCTTATGAATCTGCTTAGTGTATTCATCTCTTGGTCTCCCTCTACGATTTTTACCCTCCACGCTGCCCTCCAATACTAAATTGACGATCCCTTGATGCCTCAGAACATGTCCTACCAACAGATCCCTTCTTTTAGTCAAGTTGTGCCACAAACTTCTCTTCTCCCCACTTCTATTCAATACCTCCTCGTTAGTTATGTGATCTACCCATCTAATCTTCAGCATTCTTCTGTAACACCACATTTCGAAAGCTTCTATTGTCTTCTTGTCCAAACTATTTATCGTCCTTGTTTCACTTCCATACATGGACACACTCCATACAAATATTTTCAGAAACGACTTCCTGGCACTTAAATCTATATTCGATGTTAACAAATTTCTCTTCTTCAGAAACGCTTTTCTTGCCATTGCCAGTCTACATTTTATATCGTCTTTGCTTCGACCATTGTCGGTTATTTTGCTCCCCAAGTAGCAAAACTCCTTTACTACTTTAAGTGTCTCATTTCCTAATCTAATTCCCTCAGCATCACCCAACTTAATTCGACTACATTCCATTATCCCCGTTTTGCTTTGTTGATGTTCATCTTATATCCTCCTTTCAAGACACTATCCATTCCGTTCTACTGCTCTTCCAAGTCCTTTGCTGTCTCTGACAAAATTACAATGTCATTGGTGAACATCAAAGTTTTTATTTCTTCTCCATGGATTTTAATACCTACTCCGAATTTTTCTTTTGTTTCCTTCACTGCTTGCTCAATATACAGTTTGAATAACATCGGGGAGAGGCTACAACCCTGTCTCACGCCCTTACCAACCACTACTTCCATGTCCCTCTACTCTTATAGCCGGCCAGAGTGACCGAGCGGTTCTAGGCGCTACAGTCTGGAACCGCGCTACCGCAACGGTCGCAGGTTCGAATCCTGCCTCGGGCATGGATGTGTGTGATGTCCTTAGGTTAGTTAGGTTTAAGTAGTTATAAGTTCTAGGGGACTGATGAGCGCAGAAGTTAAGTCCCATAGTGCTCAGAGCCATTTGAACCATTTTGACTCTT